>NC_135168.1:46341869-46561869 GCF_041146795.1 Maylandia zebra | reverse complement strand
TGCTTGCTACTAATTTAAATGAACTGGGTCACATAGTGTGTCAAAAGTGGTGCATAGCTAGCAAATTATTATAAACAGAGTTTGTTGTTTGTTTATTGCACATTTTAGGAATTAATTAAAATGATCGATTGAAGAGCACAGCAACACAACGTTTTTCTCTTTGGCAATCAACCAGTGTAAATTGAGGCACTCATTAAGACTGGCATTGTAATTGTTTGGTGATGTTATACTTTGATTTACTTTTATCAATAAATAAAATGCAATCACTGCCATTTGATTATACTGTGTTTGTTATTCTTAATGATGAGAAAAAGCTGTTAAGAAAGTAACGCACAATCTATTTGAAAAGGCCATTTAGAATAGATAATATTAATAATTTTTTTTATTATCTGTATAGTAAAGTTGCATTCTGTTACATGCCATAATGTATGGTGAGCTGAGAAAATTGGCCTGGCGTGGCAGATTTGCTGGCTTCAACAACAGTGAAGTAAAATAATTCTGGAAATGTTTTTGCCCAGCGGTGTTTTGAAAAAGGCCATTTCCTCAACATAAAGAGCCAGAGGGAACATTTCTTGGAGGCAGTTTCTTTTGTGTTGTATCAATTTCTTATGGCATGCTGTTGTTACCCTTCTCTAGTGGTGCATAAACACCCCTGTGCTCTCCCCCTAAAAGCATTCCTTTAGGAACCAGCCTCGTGGGTTCTTAACATTGTGCTGAAAGTCAGCTGCAGTGGTACAGATGTCCATGCCATTACTTAATGTTAGCTATCTGTATACATCTATAGATATACATTATTGGCACTGCAATAAAAAAAATGTTTTATAGCAAATAGAAAGACCAGATTTACTTTTCAATTATTTCACTGTGAAAAAAAGGAAAACTGACATTTTTCTGTTGATTTGTCTACCGTACAGTTAATTTTAAAGAACGTCTTCTCTAAAGTACAACAGAATTACTCAAAGCAATATGTGTTCCAGCAGAAACTGGGAGAGGTGTACAGCTTTTGTTATATCTTAGAACTAAAGACATTGCAAGCAGTGCATTTAATTATTAAACTTTGGTTAACTAAGTAATTTAATATTGATGAGAGACAATTACCCCTGATGGCAGAAAGCACTTTCTAGTCTTTGTCACCTATTAGCTTTTGGCAGCAAAACCTGGACGATAGTGAAGATCTATTGCTTATATCTTAAAACTTGTCCTAGTTATATTGATAATGCACTACCACTGTAGCGGTAGATGGCATTGTTCAATGTTTCATTCAATTGGATGGACATATTACAAGGTAATGGAAAGGTGTACAAATTCATAGTTAGAAAATGACAATAGTAGTGCTGAAAGAAAGTGGCTTAACATTCAGCGGGCAAGGAAATTATTTGCTACCTTTCAGAAAAGCTTTCTCTGAAAACGATTTCTGACATTAGCCTGTTCCATTCTCTGTTATGACTGTTTACTTTTTCTTATCTATTACATGGAAACTACCATTATATAGACAGCAAATAACAGCAAAAACAACATCACTACAAAAAAGTATTAGACAAACTCAGAATAAGTTGACACTGGTGTCATATGTTCAGTCTTTTGGTGAAATATAGTGGAGTAATGCCACTACTGGCTCATATTTTTTTTCTCTAATCCTATAGTATGTGTTTCTGGTCCTTAGTTTCTCTGTGGTCTGTGGTTACACTACTACAACATATTCGTGTTACTTCGGAAATTGACCTGAAACACATTGTCACATAATTACCAGTTACACACATCAACACAAATACCTATTCTAGTGAGGACACACATAGTAATTTCTATTTCATTTTAGGGTATGAACACAAAAACCAACAACACAAAGCAAAGGTGAAAAGCAGGCTCAGTTAGGCTACTGTAGGAAAAGTACAGAAACAGAGGCTACTACAATGCTGCAAGGTTGACTGCTCATCACCGCCTTTGTTACCTGTTGAAGTTCAGAGTCTGGCTGCTAAGCTGAGGTTGTAAATCACTCAGATCTAATAGCATTTTGAATCCTTGGCTAGCTTTGTGTTAGCATTCTGTCAGTGCAAATGCTTGTTGACAGAAGTTCTATTTGTAGTATAATGAGATATTTCCTGTCTTGGATGCAGTTTCAAAATTGTACTCTTGTCCTTTCATGTGATAACAATAATATCCATATCTTCACTCCTCAAACGCTGTAGATTACCCCATCATTTTCCTCCTCCCTGCACATAAACGATAATCGGCTGATTATATGGGAAGCAGGCAGGAAGACAAAAGTTTACTCAGATTTTTTACATTCTGTGTTGTGCAGATAACTCAAGTAATGGCATAATTATAACTGCAAGGTAATTACTGAATTTAGTACAGTAACATGTTACATTACTGCTTTACTGAACAAATGTAATGTGATTATACTTACTTTGTCCATGTCCCAACTTTTTTTGAGATGACATCAAATTTCTTAAAAGCATACATTTTTCTCAGTTTAAACATTTAACATGTTTTCTATGTTCTACTGTGGATAAAATACAGGTTTATGAGATTTGGAAATTATTGAGTTCAGTTTTTATTTAAATTTTACACAGCATCTCAACTTATTTGGAGTTGGAGTTGTAAAATTACACCCTGAAAAAACTTCTTAAAGTAAATAAAACTCACTTTAAATATCTTTGCCTTGGTTATTTATTTATCCTATTCACTGGTGCAACACACTACACACACAACCAAACCCTGATTAAATAAGAAAAAAAAAAAGATGTTAATAGTTTTTAAGCCACTGGCTTATTCAATTGGTGGTGCATGGGGACATAGGACATACAGTAAGAGGAGGTTTTGAGAATCCAGTGTGAGCAAGTGAAAATATGCTATAGCTGTGATGAATAGCTATGTCAGCCTTGGTAACTTTGGACCTCAGTAAGTATAAAAGGTGGGGAATGTTATCAAGACATTCAGTTGTCTCTCAGTAGTGTTGTCTCTAATCACTATCTCTACTTACTTTATTCATTAATGCTTCTTTGCAGTATGTATATTTCTAAACATATTTATTTCTGTGGAAGACTTCAGCGTCCTTCAGTTTGAAAAAAGTGATTCAAAACAGCATGCTACTGATAAAGCACACAGAATGAAACTATACAGGGGTGTCATGGACACTTTGTCACTGTTTGAGTCATAGATGTTGCCTAACATTGCATTAAAAACATAATAGCCTTGATCTGTTGAAATGTTGAAGACAGAGAATTTAAAAATATGTTTATCTGAAATTTTAAACTCTTAACAGAAACTACACATTACCTGCAACTTTCTTATCCATAATTTGGAAACTAAAGACAACGGGCTATAACACAAAGGGGATTTTGTTACCAAAGCAGCCTCACTTTTTTCGGCTTTGGGGCTGAACGTCGGAAAGAAAAATATTTACACACACTGATTCATTCAGTACAAGGTCTTACATAATTATCCTTTTTTTTTTTTTTTTTTTTTTAAATGAGTTCAAGAAAGCCAAGAAGAGAGGTTAAATAGTGAACAGAAAACCTATGCGGGGACAGCTGTGTTGCCCAGTTATGTAAGCGCAATATTTTACATTTTACGGGACTACTGTAGCAGGCAGAAATGTTGTCACTCGTTCTGCCCACCCAGCCTGCCAAATGCAAAGCACCAGTACTGGAAACAGAGGTTAACTGCAATATAAGCTTACCTAATCACCTTTAAGAGACATGCGGCGCAACATCCGTGTACTGGATCAGGGTTAATGACAAGAGACATTCAGAAATTAAATAGAATATATGATATGATTGACAAATCATTATGGTACGGCTACGTCTGTAGCTTGTCCGCAGTTCGGACTCAAGCATTTCACTACATGTTCAATATATGTTGTACTGTGTATGTGACAAATAAAAATTTGTATTTGTAAATCATGTCAAATCCATAAAAAAGATGTAGGTTTAAGGAAAAAGAAGAACAGCTCCAAGTTAATGCAATGTAGGAAAAAGCAATGACCCAAGAGCAATACAACCTTATTTTCCTAGAGTACAATAAGACATTGTGGAAGTGTGGCAATGCAAAACCCTTAGAAATAGACTTCAGCTTCATGTATTTGGTTGCACTTCACATAAAAGCAAACAGCTATTCTAATACGATTGCAGGTGAATTTTTATGTCCAGAGCTTTGATGGGCTTTTAAACACAATGTAATTTCCTTCAAACTGCCAGTGCAGTCATTATGAATGAGTGTCATTCATTTTAATATAGAAAATGCTCACACTTTTTAATGAAGACAAACTATGCCACTAACATAAGTGTATGAAATAGCTGATCACTATAGCTTCTGGTAAATATGTATGACATACAATCATTCAAGCTAACAGACAAAATAAGCATTTCCAGTTTCCAGTGTCGGTGCTCTGACTATTGACTTACATGTAAATTGCAGATTGAGGAAGTTACGAAAAGTTAAATTGTTCACTTTCTACTATTTAGTATTGATATTTAACTCTAAAACGTCAAATTAGCTAGAAAATTGGTTTTGGAACGAGTATGGGAATTGGTTAGCGCCCAACCATCTGAGTGTCAGTTTCTTTTTTTTTGTCTTCAAGGAGGGAAAAAGATCACTGACAATAATAACCGAGAAGACACAATCCCACCCATCAGTCATTAAAAGCCATCGATTTGTAACAGCCGCTATGAACGGCTTCAGATGAAAATTGCTGCAGCAATTGATCCGTCAGCCTGCTGTTAACTACATACAGAACATCAGTCCAATCAAGTACAATTGAGAGATGTTTAAGGATATAGCCTTCTCCCAGAGAGCCTCACAGACTATTACTATCAACACGTCTTCAGGTAGCTCTGCTAAATAAAGCTGAGAAATAATTCCCTGCTAAAACCTTTTTGAGTAAAAATTCATTGCACAGTATAATTAAAGATTATTATACAAATGATAATTGATTACGCTTCAGGCCACATTTTCAAGTATGATTTTTTTTAATTATTGTCATGTCATTGGTCATTTTAACAGAACATTTTAAAGTAAAATACTAAACTTTTCATGTTTCTCAATGATTAATATTTTATGTTTTAGTTCTAAAAGATAAAAAGCTTGACACAATAGCATCAAGCCTATTACATTAGCATTCTTGGTAAATATACTAATTGTAGAAGCAACCACGCATGATTTTATATGTTGAGCAGAGATGTACATGCAGGAGAAGCTAGTGATGATGGGACTCATAGGAATCTGAAAAAATAAACAGGTACCCTAAAGGCACACCAGTGTCAACTTATTCTGAGTTTGTTTCTGTGTAAAAGGCAGCATAAGCCAGCACAAGCACTCACTGATGTATTTGGGGATGCCAGCAGTTTTATGAGTGCACTACTTGTCAGTTTCTGTTTGTGTGACATAGACTATCAAAGTTATGAGAAAGAGAGAAACAGTGAGAGAAACAGATTAGGGTAGCCAACAGGGGTCCTAGGGAGAAACTGTGATTAGTGTATTAAGCATGCATCAGAGTCTGTCCCAGCTGTCTTTGCAGAGGCAGGACATCTAGATAAATAGGTTTAATAACCCTGTATTGCGATAGAGGAGCAACAGTTGTTTCCCATTGATGGCTTAGGGCTATGACAGACATACCCACCAACCTTTAGAAAGCAGTATGACGACCCCGTGTCCTTTCTATTCCAAAAGCTTGTGACCCATTGACGGCCTGGGGACAATGAACCAGCAGTACCGGTGGGAGAAGCCCATGTATGTTAAAGGAACAAAGCCCCGGCTAATGCATTGCCTTTTCTTTTCAAATCCTGGTGGGGATACTCTGACCTTCTGCCTGTTGTTCCAAGATGGTGAAAGCACCAGCGGTAAGACACTGACCTCTAGAGCCTTGTCTTCAGTGTCCCAACCCCCACCCCCATTCAACATGCAATTTAAACTTGAGAATTGTTGTCACCAAAGTATATGCAAAAAAATCTGATGATATTCCTGTATGACAAAGTACAAGGCAATTTCAATAAAGTATGATGTTTAAATAGCCTACATTCCGACGTTGTAAAGGAGACCATGCAAATTATTAATCAAAGCGCCCCGAGAGGCCCCTCTCTTTTGGGTACAAAGAATCCATCACAATCCAGCACACCTATATGGAATGCATCGATTCCACATGGTGGTATTTGTTCTCCAACACGTTTCATTAAACCTTTGAACGTAGATATAATCGACTTGAATAAGAACAGCTTGCTCTGTGATTTTAAAAATAAAACCTGCTCTTTGAAAGCCAATTTACATCACTGCTGGGTAACTGCGATTTTTCTCATGCCATCAAATGATTAATGGACAACTTAACAGACAAAATCAATTAAAAATAGATACATTTGAAGTAAGCAAAAAATAGCATTTAACACAGTGTCATTGGCAGTTTTTCTGACCTAAAAATAGGTTCATTTATCTTAATTACAAGAAATGAATCCTTTGAAAATATGTGCAAAGGAACAGTTTGAATATTAGGAAAGAAAATGTTTTATCTTAACACAATAGAAGTGTAAAAACATGTATTGTCCACTGACATCAAATAGATATGAAGTGTTCCAATCTTACTTTTCCAACTTCTCCAGATATTGACACTCAAAAAAAGCAAAAAGTAATCTCAGTCATCTTCCACTTTCTATATACCCTCTATCTCTCCCCCCTTTTTCTTCACAAAAGACGGATTTGAGTTGTTCAAGTGATAGCTTGAGTGATGGCCATCTTGGGAAATGAAATATTTGCTGAAACTCTGTGCCCTTGAAAGTTAATTCACAAGAACACAGGAGGTATTGCAGAAACCGTGAAGGATGGAAGTAATGGGTTTTCTATCTTTGTCAACCTTTCTCTTGTTTCTTTGGCTTTACTTTAACATTCATTTAAGGTTCTGAATACATATTCTGATTAAAAACGAACTTGAAACAAATATTTTTGACTAAACTTGGTTACACAATGCACACATATTGTTAAACAGCTATAGATTCTGCAGTTAATCGTAACTATTTTGAGGGACTCTTACTAAAAGTGTCATTCCTTTTTTTCCTGCATTAATGTGGCCCTAGAGCTAAAGCAATTAGCTGGTCAGTTACCAGAAAATCAGCAGCTGATTTGCTACTGGATTTTTCCATACATTCCACAGTTATAGCTTCTCATTCTTAATCAAGTTGGACTTGAATTTATATTGGATGTTTCTCTGCTTACATAAATGGCTTTGACAGATATCGCCAACACATTATACTTAATTGTTATATGATAGGAGTAGTAGGATCTGTTGAATCGAATCATTGTGATGACATTATGCTTTCTTACAAAAAATGGAATTTACAGTATGCTGCTGCCAGTGTTGGCGAGTAACGGAATACATGTACCGCCGTTACGTATTTAAAATACAAAATATGAGTAACTGTATTCCGTTACAGTTACCGTTTAAAAAGGTGGTATTTAGAATACAGTTACTTTGTTGAAATAAATGGATTACACGGCGGTACTTCCCTGTTTCATATTGTGGCGGGTCAGGACTGTTTGGGTTTGTTTGACAGCTACGTTCTGTTGTTCCAGGCGGCAGCGTTACGGTTGCCATGGTTACAGGGTGACGCTCTCTCTCTGCGTGTTTCCTGGGTGAGAGAGGCCTTTTTGTTGTTGTTGTTGTGCTAAGCTAACAGGCAGAATGCTACAGGCATAGCTCTAAAGAATGTAGCATCATGGGCAGTGTAGTCCGTGCTGCAGGGAGAATGGACTGCCATACACGTTATGTGTCTGTGAGCGAGGGAGGGAGAAAAAGGAAAAGTACGAGTTGTCATCGAGCAAAAACGGGAGCTGGAAGCATGTAAATATAATAATAACCACTGCAGCCAAGAAGAGTGCCTGACGAGCCCAGCTGTAAGTAAGCTATTAAGACTCGACTGTACACCGTGTTCGTGTTTTCCTCCGAAAACAATAAGTTCCGTTGGAGCAGTCTTTCAACGCCTCTCTCTGTCTCTTGCTAGCAAAGTTGACCCACACAACAAAGTAGAGCTAGTTTTCAGCTACGAGCCGACAGGGACCCCGCCGTATTAGTCAGAGGTCCCTTTACTACAGTTCGGAGCCGCGGACCTTCAGTAATAGTAATAAATCACACAGCAATAGTACATTCACGTAGTTGTAAAAAGCACGATAATATATTAAGTATTCCGTTACGTTACTGAGAGTAACGTAACGGAATACATTTTGGGGCATGTAATCTGTAATCTGTAATGGAATACATTTTAAAGGTAACCTTCCCAACACTGGCTGCTGGAAGTCAGTTTTTTTATGTTATGTGAAGGATGATGAACATTTCCTTTTTGCATGGTTCAGGTTTGGCCAAATGTGCAAGGTGATGGATCCGTGGTATTTGGAGATAATTTTGCTGATTGGTAAATCTAAATCTTTACTGGTGTCTGCTACGTTTGTTTACATAAGAATATTTTAAACATTACAACTTTATAAACAGTAAATCAACTCTATATGTGTTACAAATATGTTAGGAAAAAATGTGTCAACAACAGAGGCTTGTACAACATACTAGCTGCCATACAAACGAACTACCATCAGTGAGTCCATTCTATTCTATTTAAATGTAAGTTACAATTTTGAAGCCTCAATTCACCATGAGGGCAGCTGGCTATAACGCATCTAAGCTGAAAAAATGACTCTTTCCAGTTCTGTGCAGCATCACAATCAAAAAATTCACTCAAATGCACATCTCTTCTAATACCTCTCTCATACTAGCCAGTGTCGACTGTGCAGTTCTGCTTAGGCTTATGTTTTACTGTAAAAAACATGGATGCAAACCTGGCCAAAGAGTGCTGCTACCTGTACACAGCAATGCTTTTTAAGAGACTTAATAGGCAAAAGTCAATCTAAAAAACAAACAAAACCAAAACACAAAGAAGCTAGTGCAAATCTTGATGACAGTACAGGCGTTGTCACTTTCAAAAGGCACATGTTTGTTTGTTTTTAGTGTTTTATGGTATTCCACAGAGGGACATATCAACCATTTATCTAAAAATAATCTTCAATTCCAGGTTTATACTATAAAATCTTGAACAATTGTTTGTGTGCACTAAAGGCATGGAGGAAAACAAAACAAAATTATATTTATTGTGGTTGGACCTCAATGATGTTTCACTTCAGACCCATTTTCTCTTTCCAGACAGCCAATTGTAGACCACAGACATGAGTAATTGGCCAAAAGTGTCAGTGGTACATCTAAACCAGCTCTTTGTTTACACTTACTCACTTTTTCAGCTCCTGCAGATGCAACAGCAGCACAGTGTTCTAGGATGTAATTGCAAAAGGTGAGAGGGCCAAGGCTCTCAGTGAGGCACATAGTTGACTCAGAGGTGACTGCAGTCCCTACAGTTTGAAGACCTGTCTGCTTGAAAGGGAAGTTGACCCAGACAAGACAGGAGCCTCTCTTTGCCTTGCGGAAAGCAAGTGGGAGGGCAAAGGTCACCTCTGTCTGCCCACATAGCATTACTAAGACCTAATAGCAAATTGTCACCATGGAACACACCTCAGCTGCAAAGAGATGTTTCAGGGACAAAGCCAAACACAAGCTCTCCAAGGCTGGACAGTCCTTGCCAATGGGGTTGATTCCAGTGGCATAGTTTGTGGTCTGGTTTTCAGTGGATAAAGCACAGCCCTAGTTCTTTTTATACTGTACTGCATGTTCTTACAGGTCAGAAAAACTCCAAGCAAGAATTTTGGTTTAACTTGTGCATATTTGTTACATTTTATTACTGACTATAGTAATTACCATTCTCACTTTTCAAGGTCTTATCACCATTCCATATGACTAAACCTCATTTGGATTTGAGAGTCCTAGGACCATATTTGTTGTAAAAGTATATTTACTTCATTGTTTTATTTTGCAATTATTTTTCATGCAAAAGACAGATTTTATTGCAGATCCAGAACTATAATTATAGTCTATCTGAAGTGTATCTGATTATTGATGCAATAGAATTTTAACTAGTATGTTCTACAGATCTTTGTGGCGCTTGTAACGTGTACTGTTGCGCAGTACGCATTACAAGGTCATCACATTACAAGGCCTGTGACACAATTAGGGAAAAAAAGTAGATTGGAGACCTCCTGGGACTTTTCTAACTACTGGTCAATTGTAATGGGAGTTTCAGTGACCCAGGAGTAATTATTTTAACAGCACTATCATGTTGCTATTTACTTTATTTTGCATTTGATAAAGTACAGCAAAATGAAGACAAAATAGCGAAAATTAAAAAAAATATTTAACACAATTATGTGCAGTGGCCTTGTTAGACAATTTGCAGTCAATTATCTTAAAATGACATTTAATCATGCCAATTAGTTAATGTCAGATTTTGATGCACTGTATATTTTACTACAACAACTTAATTTCTCATGGAGGAGTAATGTCCACTCCCATTATTCTTGCAGTTTCATTTTCAACAAGTCAAGCACCCACAAAAGAAAAGTAGCTGAGTCTTACAGTGATCTCATGATATCCTGAAACTTGACTGAAGAAATATAAAGAATGAAGAATGCTCTTTTTTTCACATGACATTCATACCTGCACATAGAGCTGGGCGATAGAACGATAACGATATGTATCGCGATATAACTTTTACTCGATAGAGAAATTAAGCTTTTTTTTTTTTTTTGGCCTGTCCCGTTTGGCTCTTTTGCATCAGAATTGTTGTCTAAAGGCAAAGAAAGATGCCCAACGGATTTACTTTACCAAACTGACCATCCCAGCCTTGCCGTAATGGTCCATTTGATTCACCTTTTATTGTTTATTTTATTTTCACTTACTGAATACGGGACAGACTTGACTGGGGGAAAGAAGGGGAGAAAGAAAGAGGGAAAGAGAAACAGCTGAGAAGAGGGACGGGGGAGAAGGGCAAAAGACAAAAACCAACAGAACGGGCAGAGAAAAAAAATGCATATATCAATCACCTGGATCACCTGCTGAGAAAGAAAAAAGAAAGCAAGCAGAAGAGAACAAGAGTAATAGAATAAACAGCATCACAATGATATATGGGAATATGACAGTAAATACTAAATGTTAAACATTATTGTGCAGCACATAAGATCAACAGAACACAGTGTGCTTTGAGGTAGGAGCCAAAAAGGGTGTAGTTTGTGGGTGTGATCACCCGTGTGTACACCTGTGAGCATGGACGCGCTTGTTTTTTGTTTTTTTAAAAGGTTCCTTCATTTAATAATCTGCTAGAGGGTGTGGGGGGGCCACAGCCCCATCCTCCAGGGCGTGAAGCAGGTGTGGAGGAGATCAAAACTCCAGACATCCAGAGGCCCCCAGAACACAAGAGACCAAGGAAGACCAACAGAGGGGCAGCTGCGCCACTGTCCCGGAAAGAGCTGAGGAGAGTCCCAGATGAGGGCTCACTCAGCAGCCGCGGAGCAGAAGCCAGGGGGAGTTGCAGTGACGCGCCCGTGAGCTCCGCCGGCAGCCAGCTGCGCCTGAGTGACCGAGCCCCAGGCCGAGAGGCCGGGGGCACCCCACCTCCGAAGTGGCCCGAGCGAGCCCCAGGCTCCAGGCCCCGATAAGCGGCCGCCAAGGAGTGAGCCGGTGTGTACCTGGACGCCCATCCCCGGACACAAAGAACCACCAACGCACCGATGTCTGAGGGGGTCCGCCACTGGCAGGGGAAGTGGTGGTAGGGGGAGATAGGCCTCCAAACCTAGAGAAATTAAGCTATCGCGATAGACCTCGCCGCTCTTGTCCTCTTTAAAGAAAAAAGAAAAAAAAAAAAAAAAAAAAAAAGGTCAGCCAATCCAAATTCAGTAGCGCAGAGCCGAACCAATCACAGCCGCAGCGTCACGTCGCGTGACTTGTTACATACAGCACAAGTGCCAAGCCGCACGTGTGTTTGTTTGGGAAGCAGCCAGCGGGTAATGGAGGAAATGAGTGTGCCGACTAGAAAAATCAACCGAGCGTGACCGAAGAGAAAACAGATGATGGTTCCAACGCCGGAGAGATTGTCGAACGGAAGAGCCATAGAAGTTCCGTAGTGTGAAGGTATTTCGGCTATTTCAAGTCTGACAAAAAACAGAGTAGCGTGCACTGTAAATTGTGCTGAAAGCAAGTCTGGAAATACAATAAACTGGTGCATGCGTCACACTGTGCGCCACGTTATTGTTTCGGTGAAATGAATTTCTACAATACTGTTAATTCTACTCTCTGCAGTGTTTAAATGCTTACATATACACACAGTTACTGTCCCTCCACACATACGACTCGGTTCTGCTTCTATGCCCCAGCTTTGTTTACTTTTTCCCACAGAGGCTTCTAGACTTCTGATTGGCCAACATTTCTGCACGGTTAGGAATCTAGCGCCACCTGCTGCTTTGGCATGTTCATAGCAGCGTTTTCCTTCATTTCTGCCTTTATGTGTGGACGAGATTATTTTTGAAAACGAAAACGGAAAATCTCCGTTTTCAAAAATACCCGTGTACGTGTGGACGTAGCCTCAGTCTCTGACTGGAAGCGCTGATTCGTCATTCGGCTTTTGTCAGACTAAAGTAACTGTTAAAACTGTTTGAAAAGCTAAGCTATACAACAAGGAGAGATCGAGAATTTCCTTTTAGTTCTCAGTTTATTTGATATTGACAAAAGTTAGTCAGTTTTGTCTGTTCTTCTGTAAAACAAACTAAGATTTATTTTTAGAATTAATATTTTGTTTCTAAGTGGAATTGACAATTTAGTCTGTTTCGTTTGTTCTATTTTGAAACTTAAACGCTTTAGCGGCTGCCTTTTGTGTAGTTTGCAATATTTGCCTTTATTTATCTGAAAAAGTCTCATGTTCCTTAAGTACATCTACCCTGTTGAACTTATTATGGGAAATAAATATTTAAATAAAAACAAGCTGCTGATTATTTCACATTTTACTTGTGAGCAACGGCACATTTAAATCTTACAAATATAGTTATTTGGCTTATATCGTGATAGATATCGTTATCGCCTGAAATGAAAAAAAACATATCGTGATATGAAAAAAATCTCATATCGCCCAGCTCTACCTGCACATAAAAGAAACCTAAGGATGGCACCTTCTGCTGCTGAAAGAAATCAAGTTGAAAAAGCTAGTGTGGTATTACCACAAATTCCTGCACAAAATCTCAGAAAAAAATAGCATCATGTTAATGGAAACCCCAGATAGCTTTACTCCATCAATACACTGGGAACAAGGTACACACTTAAGCAATATTAGGAAGTAATTTGGCTTTATGTAATTACACAAAGTTGATCAAGTACAGAAAAATACTTTTTCAGTAGCGAAAATAATCTTTTGTGCAACATTACACACACTTGTTGAAAAAAAAGTTACATGTGTTCAACTCGACCCTCGACCTGAATCCTCTGTATATTTGGTTAAATTCCCCTCCACAAAATATTTTGATTTTTCAGTATTTCAGATTCATAAATACCCCACTGTTTAATCAGATGATAACTGGAGACATAAATATCAAAAATAAAAACTAAATGGTAGAAATAGAAAATTAAATGTAACAGTTTAGAGTTTTTTATGAATGTAGTAAGTTTTGTCCTGTCCAGTTTACTGGATACTTACAGTAAAATATATATACTATCCCATACTTGCTGTGTGTGCTAACTACTATGGTTGACATTATGCATATTGTAACGTATTCTGCTGGAACTGCATTTTAGTTATATGTGTAGTCACATCACAGAATCTTTCTAGGTTTGACAGCCAACAGACAAAGAGGGAAACCAAGCATATCTTACTTACAGCATAATTAAAGAGAGTCTGTCTGAAAGACTGCTGCAATTCACAATCACCTGAGCTCTAAGCAGTGCTACTTCACTCATGCGAGCAAAGGTAAAAGATTTTCAAAGAGCAACCACAGAATCACTGAGCACAACAACAGACTGACGTGACAGTCTTGTGGAAACAATGTCACATTGAGAACAACCAATATAAATATGCAACACAGATTTCCCAGCACAGGCAGCCCCACGGACGGCTTTTGGGATTCTCTAGCTACCTGTATGGAAGTCATGAAACCCCTGTAGCACCCCCAATGATTTTCCATGATTCATTAATATAATTCTCATTTTTTTATTGTGTGAATACTATAATTAAAAAATAAAATAAAATAATATTTAGACTAAAACACAAAAATATTTCATTTAACCCATTGGCCAACTGGTGTAATAGGTGTTGAATTTTTGACCTACGCCCACTTAGTTTTTTGGTTTAGCAGGTGCGTGTGTCATAATGGATAATGTATGATGCCTCAGTTAAAACCTGGAAATGAGATTTTGCAGAGCTCTACCTGCTGCGTAAAAAAAGAATAACATGCACATGCTATCACCAGCCCTCAAGAGTTGCTCTCCCTAATGAAGCCCTACAAAGATGCATTTATAGGCTTGTACTGAATTGAAAAGAACATGTTTGAGACTTCCTATCACATCAGTAAGTGTGCCATTTGAAAAACTACTTGGAAAAAGAGCAGTGGGGACTCTTGAACCGGTAACCTAGCACTGCTGGCAGTAAACACTGCCCCTGGACTGTGACAAAATCATCAATGTCTTTGCATTTTCAAATGACAAATATATATTTTTTGTAGAGGTCTCATGGTAAGCCTTTTATTATTTTCTTTCTTTATACTGTTGCTTTTGGTGGTTGAGAGACAATTTCCTAGGGTCTGTTTATGTAGGTAGGGTCACAAATCTTGTTTCCATGTCAGACAAAGAAAGAAAACCCTAATTACCACAGTCAGTACTGATATGTGAAGGTGTGTGCGCATCTATGTGTGTGTTATGGGTGTAGCAGTAGAGTGCCTAGCATATTAATGGTAAATCTTACATTTCATAACCCGCTCATTAAAAGTCAAGCAACCTCAGAGCACCAGTAAAAAGACCAACAAAAATAATCTGTGACATTGCCATTGCACACCACACAGAAACCAGTTATGCTGAGCATTGAATAAAGCACAAAAATTAAAAAGTATTTATTCCTTTTCCTTTTGCAAACATATCTATCCAGTCTTCAAAGTCATTATGTTTACACCAGTTTGAAACCGTGATAGTGCAGAGTTTGTTCTGAGCTAATATAATCTGAGCGAGTCAAAGATGAGACTAGGAAAAAAAAAAAAAACACAGACACACACAAAGAAAAAGAAAGCCTTCTTTCTCTAACCTGCAACAGGTTAGAGATGAAATGGCTCCTCAAACAGCTATAAGGCTGCAGGGCCTTTTTTCAGAGTCTTTTTTCCTTGGTTAGAACTGATGAGATGCCATCACCATTTCTCCAGACTCCACCATCACTGTGTGCAAACAGCTTCTGCTGGCACAGTTCGTCTTGTGGCTTGTCCTGACTCTTGGCCCATTCTCTGATTTTTGCTTTATCTGACCCTCGAGAGCTGTCGTTTACAAACCTTGCCAAGCAAACACTACTTCCATTGCTGATGATAGCCCTGATGCTGGCAGTGGGACTAATGTGTCTGCTTCAACTCTACCTCTATCTTTACTACAGATGCCTGACTGTGACTATTGCTAGCAGCGACACTAACTGATGATGGCACCTGTTGCTCATTATGTGATTTCAGAAGTTCTCACTACTCTGCAGTGTTTCTAACTGAAAAGCTGAAGTTTGGGACTCATTTTTCATTTTAATCCACAGAATGATGTGAAATTACCTATTATCGCTCTCTAGATCAATTTTTCCACATATACCGAGTCAGGTCACCAGCATCCACCATTGTATAGTTAAATAGCTTAGCAGAAGTCTAAGGAGCTTGGAAAGAAAAGCGTCTGGAGTTCTTTAAGTTTCCTTGAAGACGTTTCACCTCTCATCTGGGAAGCTTCTTCAGTTCTAAGAGCAATTGGTGGAGAGTCCCAGATTTTAAGCACTATGGGAGTGTCCCCAAGAGGGTCATGGACCTCCTATTGATCCTCTACCTAATCACACAAGCCAAGTGGTGAAAATGGGTCTGGGTCACGCACGATCTCATATTGTCGTGTTGGTGTTGTTCCCACATCAACATAGTAAATGTTGTTCCAGGATCAACATTGCAAGTGACCAATCAGAATGTTGTGACGTCATACTTTTGCGACTTTGGGAAAAACCGCCGTAAAACAAAAAACTGTACTTAAGCTGCGAGAAACCGCCTCTGTCTGCCGATCAATGGACCCTGACCCTAACCCTTTAATAAACGCTAAGCAGAATTGATATTGTCCTTGCAACATTGGAATTTCATAAATGCACGAATGGCTTGGCGCGCCAAAGAATAACGTCACAACAATGTGATTGGTCACTTGCAATGTTGTTCCTGGAACAACATTTACTATGTTGTTCCAGGAACAACACCAACACAACGATATCAGATCATCCCTGGGGCACAATCAGCCAAGGTTTCGGGTTAACCCATTGTGAAACCTAGCCCCACCCTATCATGTGATTTACTGAGGCCAAAGGCCCAGGATGTGAGTGGGTGTTAACGGCATCTGTGAAGGGATCTCAAAACTGGATTATAGATGGCAGACAGTTGGTGTTGTAAGCCACCACCTCTGTTCGAAGATGGTCGCTCACAGTGGACATAGATGGCTTCTTTCACTCCTCTTTCAAACAGTCTGTCCTCTCTGTCCAAATTGTGAACATTGGCATCCTCAAAAGAGTGACCTTTGACCTTTAGATGCAGGTCACTGAATGGATGAGCGGTGAAACATCTTCAAGGAACGTTAAAGAAGTCCAGATGCTTTTCTTTCCAAGCTCCTTAGTCTACAATGACCTGGGTAACTGAGAACCTTCACAGACATATAGCTTAGCAGAAGTGCAGTTGGATTCTCCTAGCGCTTGCATTTTCTTACTGCTTATGAATCCTCCTTAAAGTTTTTCCTTGACCCTATGACATTTCCACCGAGACCAAGGAAAAGAGTTAACTTCTTGTTAATGCAATTCCACAAGAAATGCCATTAATTCTCTAGAGGGCACAAGATACTGCTCAGTGAATAAAGGTGAATGAGGTGAAGGGTAAAAAAATAATTACATCTCCTTTAGACAAAAAGACCCACTTTTTAGTTTCACTTTACAAATGTAATATTGATTTTATATTCATTCTATTTTAAAATTGAAATAGAATGATACTGATGTTCTACCTTTCATATAAAACACAAGCATTCTTCTCATAACTGGACATCGCCACTTTATTCATGTTTCTAAATGATAATTGCAACAGATCTTAGAAGCACAGTTCAATTAATATATAAGCTTGTATATGTATAAAAAGCAGCTGGATTTTGTGGTTCACAATGACCGCTGTCAGGTGGCTCTTACTAGTATTTTTCAGCTTCTGCATACAGTATTTGAAGTGTGAGATCAAACTGGTTAATGTCATAATTTGGCTTTGGTGCATAAAATCATTAATGCACTGAGAAACTCTCTCAACTTCCACTGTGTGTGTGTGTGTGTGTGTGTGTGTGTGTGTGTGTGTGTGTGTGTGTGTGTGTGCGCGCGTTTTGTTTGTTTCACCAGTCACCTTTGGTCTGAGTGTTGTCTTCCAGGATGGCTGCCCTTATTATACGCCACTGAATGGCATTCTGCCATCTGGAGAAATCTCAAGCAAAAACTTTGGACTTATCTGTTATTTTTATTTGTTTGTTATTTGTTCATTTATATATTTTCAGCATGTTCAAAATTTTCTCTTTTCAGTCGGTCTCAGTTCTTTAGCTTCGTTTATACTTACAGTGCAATTACCTATGGCTACCTTGCCATATAAATAAATTAATAATAATTTAAATAAATTATTGTCACTCAGTTTGTTATGTGCACCTTGTGTGCATCTTATAATTGTTCACACAAGGAATCATTTGGATTGGTTTAATATAAGTCTCTTGTGCTGTAACACCATAAGTGTTACATAAGTTAACACTACATGATGTAACTTAAGTATTTTTTTCCAGGAGATATAACGTGAAGCTGTAATTACCATCTTCTTTGTATGAGCTGTGACTAAGGATGTAACTCTAAAAACAACACTTCCTATGACATTCAGCTGTTTGATTCTCTGCAGTAACCTTGGCAATTGCCTCAATCACAGAAAATTAATTCCAGTCATGCCACTCCCTCCCCTGAGTTGTATGAGGCCCATGCATTGCACTACTGGCCTTGATTCACCCTGAATACCAGCCAAGCCCAACGATTTTCAGGTCCCCAGGCCCCTATTGGTATCTGTCTGCATCCGTTCTAGAAATGGGCCAGTCTTTTGTCTGCACACACTTCTTGGCTGCCAGATTGTGACAGATTCAGTCCTTTTTAATTTCCATATTATAAGACAATGTCAAAATACTAGGATTTTCTTACAGTGTTCAAAATACATTGTGGTTTAGAACTTTTATCAAGCCCAAGATGAATTTCAGCACAATGTAAAACAGAAAAAAATAGAAAGAATCTTCAGAAATTACAATGTGCAAGGAACAAATCACACTGGCAGTAGAGTGTTTCAGCAGTCCATCTCTCTATGGATAGGTCGCGGGGGAAGCAGTCTAAGCAGAGAGGGCACAATTCAAAAACCAGTAAGTGCAATGGGTGCATTTGTGCAAATGTCGTGGGAAACTCACTTTAAAGGCACAGATAATCCTGTGCGATATATACATATTTTGGAACTATATATACAGTGCATAAGGAAAGTATTCACAGCTTTTCATTCTGTGATTTTTTTCCTCATATCTTTTCTTTGACTTTTCATCAAGTCTGTCTTTGTACGGACCGGCATTGTTCTCCTTCATTTTGTACATACCTTTTTTGGGGGGCAAAGAAAAAGCAAGAAGGTACTGGAACCGGAGAATGAACGTTTTGCGGTTCTGCAAATGTTTGCGTTTGATGCATTGCTTGGATTGTTTTGCCACGAGTACCCAGCATGCAATGCGTGAAAGACACGTGGTCTGTCAATCTCTATAGCCTTATTCCAAAATGGTCAATACCATCCCTGCAGTGAAGCGTAGTGGTGGCAGCATCATGCTGTGAGGATGTTTTTCAGCTGCAGGAATTACAGCAATGTACAAAGACATCCCTGATGATAACCTGCTACAAACTGCTCTGGACCTCAGAATGGGTGAAGGTTCACCTTCCAACAGAACAACAACCCTGAGCACATTGCCAAGATAACAAAGGAATAGCTTCAGGACCACCCAGTGAATGCTCTTAATTGACCCAGCCAGAGCCTAAACTTGAACCCAAACTAACATCTCTGTACAGATCTGAGCACCATCCAACCTGATGAGCTTGAGAGGTTGTGGAATGCATTTCCTGAATGGATTTTTGTCAGAGAGAAATGACATATGTATGCTCATGAAAAGGAATGGCGACTCGGGGTGGGGGTTGAATCTACAGTGGGAGGTTGTCTAAGACCAAAGGCATCTGTCTGGGAGTGGCTGTAATTGGCTGCAGTGTGGCATTGTCTCATTAATATGGAGCCCAGGGGAAGGAGACAGCCAACTTCCTCCCTCTGTGTTTGGTTGTTTGACTGTATCTCCATTAATGCTAAACGCAGTGCTCCCGAGGCACCCCATGCTTGTTGCCTGCTTCGTTAAAACCAAGAAAATGAATATTAATGTTATACAGACTGGAAGCTTCACTAGTAGAAGGGGTCGTCAGTCTAAAAGGCAGTTACTACTGATTTCTAGGTGTACTTAATGGGGTCTATTCAAGAGGGTCCGATCCTGCAGGACTGCGTGCTCGATCAACAACCAACCCTTATTTTCTTCTGGAAAGGGAATCAACTAATAAATGCACAGGACACGTCTGGTACAAATGGAAAATAATTAATAACACAAAATCTAAAATGAATGACACTAGAAATAGTTTTATGTTCCTATTATTAGTGGACTCCCATTATCTAAAAACAAATATTTGTAATATTTACTTGTATTCATGGTGCAGAATAAAGTAAAGTGAACAAACTCTAAACTGACAAAACATGGGCAGCAGGAGAAGCAAAACCTTGAACCGAAAAGGCTGCAAATAGCGTGTGGAACCACCACCCTAACATTTATGACAGCTACCACTGCCTGTTCTCAATTTACTTGACACCAGTAACACCAGCAAGCAGACGTGTCAATTAATCCAGATATTAGTAAACACCCACAGACAGCAGCATTATACACACTTTCTGCAGCTGACAAACTTGTGAGCACACACATCTGATCAGAAATTGTAGAATCTGTAATAAAAAGCTTTCAAAATTATGTGCACATGTTTGCAGGGGCATAGATCCTATTCTTTCATTCTGGGAAGACTCCTTTTGTTCCTTAACAAGCTTGGCTCTGTATACATAAAGCACTGTGCAAAAGTCTTAATCCACCCCTCATTTATTTATACTTTGTTTCCAAGGAGCCAGACTTTCTTGTACTTTTTTTTTTTTTTTTTTTTAACAATCATCTTTGAATTATTCAAGAATAAAGGCACCCAACTCAGAGATGAACCTGTGTTGTGTCATTACATAACTGACAACTTAGCAAATAATTTAAAATTGTATCTTCAGGCACTTTGTTACTAGCAGTCTGTGACAAAAACACAGGATTTGTTCCCATTCATTTTGCTCAATCTATGAACGATGCCAGAGAAAATATAGTTTCTCAGGCATAAGATAGTATTTTGTTGCAGCAACAAAGTTATTGCTAAAGAGGTATCAAGCAACTTAGCATTGTGATCAGTGTGTGTTTAACAAACAAATACAGAAAACTAGACAAATGCAGGACAAAGAAGCATTTAGGGATGGGTATCGTTTAAGTTTTATCCGATACTAGTACCAAACCGGTACTTTTGAAACAGTGCTGGTGCTAAAACGGTGTTTGAACCGGTGCTTAAAGAATGGAGAACACAAACTTGTCCAAAAATCTCTCATGTTCAGCTGTTTTTTTTGTAAAAAGATAACAATGTTAGCCTTTTCTGTAGCTATGGGGCATATATGGTATCACTCTTGGCTGGAAGCAGTGCTTAATCAATGGAAAAAACACAAACTTTGTCCAAAAACCTCTCATGTTTAACTGTTTTCCACTTTTTCTTTGGTCATTTTAGCCTTTTTGGCCAGGGTGAAGGGAGTATCTGCCATCAAACAAGAAGACAGCCGCATGTAGCTATGATGATGTTTGCTAGTTCACCTTACATGCATTAATGTAATCACGTGGGTAGCCTACTCAACGTAAATTACACACAAACAACATTAAGCTACTCACGCAGAGAAGAACGGCTGCTGCTGCATCATCATCCTCATCATTTCTGCTACACTGGCAGGGCTAGGGGCCAGGACTCTCCTCTTCGGGTTTTTGGGGGATGTTGCTAACTCCGGGTCCGATAACAGGCACCACACCCGCAGTAGATGTGCTCGGTCTTGCAGCAAGCTATCAAATACGGCGCATTTCTCGGCTTAAAACCCCCGCTATGCGTCGCCAGGTGTTTCATCAGATTCGAGGTGTTACCTCCTTTGCACAGTATCACAGTATCAGCTTAAAGCACTTGTTGCTGCTGAGTTTGCATCTTTTGCTGTGAAGTACAGCCAGACTTTGACCGCTTCGCCTTGGGCATTTTTAATCTGCAGCTCTGCTCTAACTGAACGTACGTACCTGGACCCGCCTACTATCCTCGGAAACGTAAAATGATTGGCTAGAATCCAAAGTGTATCACAGCTCAGGGGAAAAAAGCACCAAAATAAAGCACCAAAATAAAGCACAGAAATGTGCGCTGCTTTTCAGTCTGGTTACTACCGTTTATGTCAGAACCGGGTACCCATCCCTAGAAGCAGTAGGACAAAAAAAAAATGTTAGGTTTATCTAAAAGTCATATGCTTAAGAAAAGAAAAGTGTCAACCAATACTTAAAATGGGATACTATACCTGCTACCAGTGCAGTAAAAGCATACCTGGATAGAAAAGCATACAGTGGAATACTCAGTCATACATCGGCCTCCCCATTATTATTATTATTTCTAAAGACTACTTAAAAAATTCAAAGAAAGCTTACCTAAGGATTTTCAGGTTCAGGTTAAGGCTGTATATTGAGGAACTAGTGACTTTTGAGCTCACTAATAAAAACTGTACTGTATAAACTTTGTCCTTTGTGCTGTTTCATGTTTCAGTTCATCTTTCCACCAATTTTCCTGCAAAATGTAAAGAATGAGATGTAGCTTAAGACTTTTGCATGGCCAATCACATAGCTGATTAGATTTATACAAATGACACTTATAAAACACAGTAGTTGTTTCCTTGTTTTCTTGATATAAGTTTTATGTCCTAACTGTTTTGAATTCAACAGATCAGAATTTGAAAATGCAAATGTGGAACTCAGAAAATGGAATCCTTTGGTTTTGGGTAAAAGGTCCCTTTGACTAATCAGTTAAGGAAGTCTCAAAATTACCAATGTATTCTTCAAATCTACTGATGAATAAAATTTGTTATGTGAAAAGCATTCGAATATTATTAAAAAGTTAATCTGAAAAGAGAGGATCGTCTTTTATCTCAGTTGTGAATCATTCTGACAGCAGTAGAATAGAAAAAGTCTGAATATACATAGTATTGTTACATAATCAACTATAAACACCTCATTGAGGCAGAGTGAAGAGACTGTCCCAACCTACTAATGTGTCAGTCTCTCAGTAGACTGCTATCTGTTAGCAATGATCTGATGAATTATTAATTATAGAATACATAGAATTCTCACCAGGGAGCTACTCAGTATCCTCACAGCAGACAACCACAGAGGGACATCCAAGGTCAAATAAAATAGGTTTCTTTGCCAAATGTATAAGGATAAAGACATTGGAAAATACCTGTAATTGGTTTAAAACACTGCAATGTGGAAGGCTCCCTGCCAGCCCTGCGGTCATATTGGCTGCTTTTCCAGTTGAATTTCAGTAGCATTAATAAAACTTCAATTAACCATCAGGGGTCCGTCTTCCAGCTCACCTTCCTAATCTAGTTTGATGGAAGCAGTTAAAGCATCAGTAGAGCCTATTTGTGCTTCTTCCACCTTAGCAGTGAGTAGCAGATACTTGTAGTTATATGGTCGACACTGCTTCCAAGCTTTCAAATGTGGAAGGCTGCATCATGTAGTGTCAAACTTTCTTAACCTTTATTCTCTTTAGCTTTTCTAAATAGTTTGGAGCTCTATAAAAACTGCCAGTGTAGACCTGGTGTCAAACTGGTTTATAGGATCTCACCCCTGATGGTTAAATTATTTAGGTGCTTTGAAGAGAGGAACCCAACAAGCCTCCCTAATTGATATACCCGCACACAAACACTGACACTGCTGTGAAAGGGTGTGCAGGTCCTCAGCACTGCAGATGCCTTTTGGGCCTATTTTCATTGTTCTTTCAGCAAATGGGAGGTTTTTAATGAGCGACCACCCTGTTTCTGCAACATTGTCTACAGAACAGCTACCCACAGCTGGACTTTGGAGTCTGGAAGACCTTCCATTATGCTTCCTCAGTAAATGAGATGAACTGCAGTAATAGGTTTTCTTTCTGTGCCAGATCAGTTCTCAATTATAGTTTCCTCGTAGTTCTTTTCACACACCATTTGCATCAGTAACAGCACTTTGCTACTCCGCAGTAATGTTTTGTGAAATTATCTTGAAAAAAAAAAAGCTAATTATATTTGTTAAAGAGTATATTATTGATTGCAGTATTAATTATTTTATTCATTTTTTTTCACTCTCTAGCCTTTCTGAGTTAACATTGCATTCAGCATTTTATTTCTTATTTTTGGTAAGAGAAGCAATTGCACTGGTCTCCTTGTTCAAATATAGAGCTGTGTTGAAGCCCAGCTGTGCCGAGTTTGAATCTTAACTCGACGAAAATACAGTTCATATACTGTTTATGTTTTCTTACTTTTCCATCATCATTACGATTTTAGCAAAATAAGAGTTGTACAGTTTCTCTAAAAGTAATTTTGGAAAAACAGGATGTTTACACGTTAGCAGTGGCTGGACAGCGCTATTCAACATATGAATATTAGCTACCTGTGTACACGCAATATAAGCATTTCAGCAGTCAAGAAAATTCAAAAGGAATATCTGTTAGTATTACAGTGTACCTGGTTCTGTTTTTTTCCTACATATTTTATATTTAACCCCAATTAGCTTTCCAGCAGACTCCCAGGAGTTAGCTTTTTTAACGTTTTAATGCTCTCCTTTAAACAAAGAGAAGCAAATTGCCACTTTGGGATCCAAATCACAAAGAGTAATTGATATAAGTTTTCAAACTTATCTCAGTATTTGCAGCACAAGTGAATGCATACAATATGATTAAATTTAAACCAATTATAAAGTAATTTATGTGGTTTGTTTAATGGTAAAAGCTATATCCATTTGCTAATGCTAACTACCAAGTCTATCATTACTTAGCAATAAAAGCTGCTGGTCAACACAGCACTCTAAATCTTGAGACTGGCTAAAAGAAGTTTAATTTATTGCTCTCGGTGGTAATTGTCATGTTTTTATGTCAGATAATTAATTAATTTTTTAATGGAAACACTCCCTGTCAGTATGTGCATGGAGATAGGAAGTGGGTCTTGCAGATGCCAGTTTGTCAAGTGAGGTAAGGCTGATTTAATGCTCCTTCCATATGCTTAATCATGTAAAACACACAAACACGGTGGTGATTTGTTGGCTGCCAGTCTTCCCCACATTTAGGGTGAGCCAGTGGATAGATCTAGCCAACTGGATGTTCCAACTCTGCGTTCCCTTTAAAGCTATTAATCCAGGCCAGTCTTCATGCCTTTGCTTTGCAGTTGTTGATGGTAATAATAATGATAATATTCCAGTTTTTCAATTATTTTTTAGTTAATTTGGCAGTGTCCAAACATTTTAGTGTGTGTAATTACATAGATTAAATCAAATCAAATCAAATCAAATCAATATACACCATGTAATGTCCATGAATTGCAGTTTTGAATTTACAATTCTGGATCCCTAACAAGTGTAAATGTGTATGCGTTATGCACTCAAACTCCATTCTTGTTCACTTATGTAAAGTGCTGTGAAGAGCTGGGTTCAAGAGCCACATATATTCAAGGTATATTTAGAGACAGAGTATGGCCATGTGGGTGAACCTCTGTTTGTTGTATGTGTCCTAGCTGTCTCTCAGCGATGTATTTATGTCAAAATATATTTTAAAAAGAAACCCAAGCATAATGCACTGCTACTAACTACATTGTGAGCTTAATTAACATAATTCATGTGTGTGTGTGTGTGTGTGTGTGTGTGTGTGTGTGTGTGTGTGTGTGTGTGTGTGTTTAGACTGGAGAAGGAGTATTTAAGCCATTTATTCCAAGATTTGAAAAGGTTAAATTTTCTGGGCTGTGGGTCTAACAAATATCAAACACAGGAAATGTCAAAGTTGGTACCCCTGATCAAATGAAATGTCAGAGACAATACCTCAGCTCAAGCCTTTCCTCACTTGGCCCATCATTCTCACATCATTATATTTTTAGTCAGGTATAAGAGGACTTTCTAAATAGGCTTTCTTTCAATGATCACACCTATTAGCACCATATTGTTTGTACTCCTGAATAAAACGGGCTGGGGTCCTTTAGCCCACAGCTAAGTTAAGGTCATAAAGTAAAATTCTCTTGTACTTTTCTCCGTCCTTTGGCTGCCAGCTCGGCTTTCTCCCGTTTCCTCTGCCTGGCACAGAGCCTTGATTCATCCCAGTGTGGACATTCTCCCATGCAGCAACTCTGACTATCAAAACAACAGTCATTAGGCAAATTTGCTTTGGTGCAGGATTACGTTAATTATCATGGAATTATCACTTCATTAAAGCAGGCAGAGATAAATTATCTCTGATGAAACGAATGCAAAATGAGGAAATAATGATCAGGCCCACCAAAAAAAGAGAAAAAAATTAAGAGACTACTTGTCGAAAGAAATCAAGTCGTTGTGTTGCAGAGCGTTGATCCCTAAGAGGAATTGCAGCACAGCACAACATCACAGAGAAAGTGGGGTTTCACAGAGAGGAGCAAGGACCACCCACCCCTTTACCCACTGCAGACACATTTCTCTGTTCAGACCTCAACAGAGCCTGCACTTTTCCTTGCAAATTGCAAGTATCATTAATCATGCCAAATACCAGTTTTAATGAATGCCTGCATAAACCCAGTAACATTCTTTGTTTCCGAGGAAAGTCTTTACTTTATTTTGCTGGAACAGGACCAAGATGTGATTTTACATTTATATATTTTATGTGATTTTATAAAATATAATGACTTTGGTTTTTCTTACATAGCATTTTCAACCCTGGTCAACCACTTTCATATCATTTATTTGCTCACAAAGCAAATTTTAATGTTAGATTAAAAAATGTCTGTAATCTTCATTCTTTTTTTTAATACATTTTTTTTACCGATAGGTATTTTTTAAACCAGTCCCGAGTATTTTTCTTAAGAACCCTGTTTTTCCATTTTGCAAGACCAGAGTGGTAAACAAAAAGATAAATAAGATCTAAAGCATTGAATTGTCTTGTGTTAAATTGCGTTTGTAATATAGCCAATTACCTGCTTGTTTGAATTAAATTATTATTTCCACCATGCTCTTTGTAAATAGGAAAAAGCTGATTTTTTGTTATCCCAGTATTGATGTAAATCACTGCAGCACAAAGACACTGGTCTCTGATTTATAATCATGACAACAATCATATTTCTATGGCAGCGTTATGCCAGGAGCCCTGTCATTCCATTGCTTACCAATATCCACTGTGTAAGAAATAAAGTGTCCTATTAAAGCTGGTTGAGAGGAATAATGTGTGAGAATAATAAAAGAAAGCATTGCCTTAAATTATGTTTGACCTTTTATCTCTTGTTTAATTTATTTGTTCAGCCAGTCATTGTTATGCAGGTAAAACAATAGTGATTGCCATTTGTGATGCAGCAGATTTCATTATTCATTTGTTTCTGTGAGAGCATTTTGATTGATTGCTGCTCTACAAGGTGGTTTACTTGTTGTCAGGAGACAGAAAGAGCAAGACTATCTTATAATCCTGCCACAGTTACTGTCTCTAAATGCACTGAAAAACATTCAATAGGCCATTTCCTTCAAAATGTCTGTGTTAGTGAATGTAGACCCTTGTATAAGAACAATGGCCTAACCTTTGGTTGTGTTTCAATAAACATTAGCTATATCCTAATTCCCACTTCCACTGCTCTCTTATATACTTTGCTGATCAAAGGTCTTGATGAACTGCACCACTTAAGCTGTGATATAGACTTCCCTTAATCCCTTAAGGAGTTCTTAGACTAGAAGTTCTTATAATGGTGGCACATTGTTCCATGAAAATGCTAGTTTGCGTTGGAAATTGGGGTCCAGGTTTATTAGAATCCATCCTGTTGAGTCTGAGAACAAGTTCCCAAGTGAGTTAGAGAGAGAGGCTAAAGGATCCAGATATTAAGGAGTGGAATTTCTAATACTCACACTTTGTCAAACTGAATCCCTGGAAGCCTTTACTGCCCTCACACTCCTGCAGTGTTATCACCCAGGCCTTCTATTATTGAAGCATTTTGGGGGTAAAAACTCACACAGGCTACTTATTCTTCATGGGGTCACATTAAACAAAGACACATACTCCCTGGGGTTTTCTGTGACTTCTAAAAGCATTGCATTGAGCTGCATTGGTGAGATGAGGTTGAATAGCATTTTCCAAAATGGAAAGTGTGTAATGAACACTGAACTGTGAAAACTGAAGCTCATACACTTAAATGATGCTGCTATTAAGCATGGTGTTTGACAACAAATATATAACAAGTATAATACTGGACATGAACGAGTCTTACAAGAATATTAAACCCAAAGAGGGATCACAGGTGTTGATAAAGCTCCAGTTATTGTATGCGCTACCAGAGAATTGTACCAATACAATACAATCACAGCATGAGAAATACACTCTGCTGTGCTGACTATCTTGGTGTCGAGTAGCAAATTACATAAACCACCCACAAGAAATCTGTGAAGATGTATTTGTGATGATACAGCCACAATGGCCAGATCAGAGCACACTTTTTCAAGTTTAATATTTCATTCCAGCCTATATTCTTCTTCTTCTTTAATGTTGAGGACAATTCTGCATCAGACAAATGTACAATAGGCAAAAAAAAAAAAGGTCCAGTTTCTTCCAGCAGCTGCCTGGAAGCTGCACGTGTCTGTCGTTGAAGCTGTGAGCTATCCATTTACTTTTGTTGAGAGATTTAAGTAAAACAGAGAACAATAAGTAGCATGCACTCTACACACCGTTCCAATTTCAGCTCTCGGAGTAATCTCTCATTCTTCTCTTCAAAATGGTGAGATCCATTCAGCCATTTTTTGACTACCTAATGGCATTTATTTGCAGAAGCCCTGTGCAAATGTTATGCATATATGTTGTATGCATAACATTTGCATAGTAATAGTAATTCATGTGCATGTTTTTTATTTGTTAATAATTTCCTTTAATCTTTTAGTTGTTGTGAGAAAGACCATTATCGGCATTATCAGCCAGAAGTCCAACATTCTATATTTGCAATAAAAAGAATGAGTCACTCGTGTATCAGACTTGATATATTTTCATCCTTTAGTGGAACTCAGAAAGAAAAAAAAAGTCACAATGTGTATTAAAGCAGAATTATTCAGGTGGTATATAATGCAAAACAGTGGTTCTTAAATTTCAGCTACCAGGCATTTATCTTTAGTGCTGTTTAATATGTCGCTTTATTTATTTATTAGCCAGAAACTTGGCATTTCTCATCATGGTGTACGGCGTGTCCTTAAAAATGTGAGGAAACTGGACAAGTGGAGGAGAAAAGAGTAAGTAGCTGCTTTTAAATAAGCTATCAACAGCAGCAAATTACAAATAAACTGGACTGAAAATATGTGGCACGAGGTCTGACAGAGTGATGTATCCAGATTTTTGGTTCAAATCGTCATCAATATGTACAGAGAAGGTCAGGAGAGTAGTCCAACAGTGAGTGCTTACACCCATCTGTAAAGCACAATAGCGACATGGTTTGAGACTGCATTTCAGCCAATGGTACTGAGGTTTGAAAAGGTTTTGTTACATTGTTAATAAGTACAGATTGATTCTGAGAAATTTCATTTCTATCCGTCCATTCAAAAAATGTTATAATTCTCAAAAGCATATAATTGGTACAAAAGGAATAGTAGCTCACAAAAGAGATAAACAAGGTTATAGTAGAGGAAACAACAGCAACAAACAATAAAGGTTCTGCATTATAAAATATAATATTTGTCTTTATCCTTGAAAGATTTTATTCCCCATTAAGCAGCTCCAGTGTTTTGTTATGAAAGAAATAAGAGTGCATTCCATGCAGTGTCCATTCATTTAGAGTGATTTTCATTTTACCGCCGAGGAGGCCTTGAAATATATGTTATGTTAATTTCTAGACCTTCCAAAATTAAACTTATTTGACCAAAGTTATTCAACTTGGGGCACTGATGTATTTTGATAATGGCCAATTTTAAGAGCTTTATTTAATCCCCAAAGATGCACGGGTCTAGTACACACCATGTGCATATACAACATGTTTATCTCCTGGCTGATAAAAAGAAATCTCTCTAATGAGTAAATCACAATTAAAAACTCACAGTGTCAAAGACAGAAATGAACGAACAGCTCCGCTTCGAAAAAGCGGAGCTGTTCGTTCTTGCCTTGTGCTCAAGAAATAACTGTCAGCTAAATGGTCAAGAAATTCCCACTGGGCTGGTTTTCAGAAAATAATTCTTTCCTTGTACCGACACAAAAGAAAAGGCAGAAGGACAAACACAGAGAAATGACACTGAATGAATGTTCAAGATCTTTTCAGCTCTCTTTCTCATCACCTGACACTTTAGTTTGCATTTTGTAACCAACCCAAAGGTGTCAGAAGAGCTCCAACTCAAAGTGTTGGGTATACTGCAAAACCTAATGTGCGTTCTCATAGTCATTCCCCTTTAGCTTGGTGACTGATAAAGAATACAGAGTTTTTCAGGCATGCCCGACGCAAAGATTTATGTGCACACAATGGATGCACTGTTTCCCCCAGTGATAAAACCATGCATTGTTTGTCTAATATGCTGTGTTGCGCATTTGCTCAGGGAAAAAAAGTATAAAATCAATATGCCATCAGCTATTTAGTAAATTATCAATAAAACAATTCGAACAGCATTGCAATATGAGTCACAACAAGATAAAAAGAAAGTGCTGAAAACACTCATTTTATATTTTGTGTAGTTTGTTGTCAAAAGATCACAAGAAACACAAACACAGCACGTAAAATAACAAAGACCTTTTCACTCCTGCAGAGGTTTTTGAAGATATTGCATATATTTGAAAACTAATCTCTTGTCTGCAAGCAAGCAGACAAGAGAATAGTTTTAACCAGGGGAGCTGACATTTGAAGTGACATGCTCCTTTGGTTTTAGCTTTTCACAGCACATTTTGGTCTCACGCTGGACTGCAATCCATCTTTCTGAATTACAGCACCGGAACAATTGATCCAGTCTTTTTAGTTCCCAGTATATTCCTGTAAAAAGCATCATTCCACAGAGACAGAAAACAGATTGAGATGGACTAAAGAAATGGATTCTCAGTTCTTCTTTTAAAATGCGTACGGTGTTTATACCGCTTATGAGCCAATATTCAAAAAACCTGACATTTTCTGTCACTCCAAGAGGACAGAGAGGTCAGAGAATGTACCTGTGCCAGGGTAAAATAAATCATTGCCAAGCAGAGAGTTTAGGTCAAACAATCACCCCTCTGATAATGCATGTCCATGGAGAGGCTGGCGAGATTCATTGCTGTGCTCCCTCTGACAATAATAGAGGCTTTCAAAGGCCACAGTCTTTAATTTCTAGTCCCTGCTATCAGGGATTTTACCCTCTAGAGAGGGGGAGGTCAACTGCCCCAGTTCCACAGCCCTAGAGCCGACATCCTGGGCATTAAGGGCTGAGAGAGGTGACTAAGGTCAGGCTGTGATTGCTGCTGGAGATGGCATGCTGTCGGGTCCAGGGGCTCATTGGACCCTTTTTTTTGGGACAAAGAAGCTTTATAGAGCAGCTCCTTGGTCAGTCTTATCAGGCCATCACTAATGGTTATGATATGATCTGTCTAGCATCACTTCCAATTAAAGCTTGCTGGGGGAATGTGGCAGACACTGCTTCCCATGTCAGTGAGGGCTCAGTAGCGCTCTCTGACTGTAGACTATTGTTTGAGCCGCTCATTTCAGTGGTGATCAGAGTTTTGTTGTGACTACCACAAAAGGAAATGGCCACTGGCCAACCCTGTTAGATGTGGTTGTGGTGGGGAGATGGAGAGGGTAATCAGTCTTCTTATTGATACCATGACCAGCCGGCTTCTCATTACGACAAAGGCTAACCTCTCCTATACAATATGAAGCTATAGCAAGAGGTTGTTCTTTTTGTGCAGATAGCAGTACCTTCTGACTAGAAAAATACGTCTCTGAGACTACTTATAATTTCTAAAAACTTTCTGGCCTCACACTATAGCCTCTGAGCTGATATCCCATTCTTGGAGCTTGCCACTTTCAAATGACTGTGACTGCAGCAATCCTTAACGGTGGCAAAGGCTGAACTTTAGATCCACAGTGCAGTGCAAGCCAGAATCCATCAAGGACCTCTTATCTACATCCAGGCCTAGGTTGGAAGTTGTGCAGACTTGGTGTGATGACACATATGAGGCTAGATGAACTCGGCTCTGTGCTGATATGAATTTGCTCAGGTGTGGACCTGGGAAACAAACCATCATCTGTTTGGCAAATGGCCTAGAGAGGATATAAAAATACCCAATTGAGAAAATGCCTAAATACTAATAAAAAAAGTAGCACTTTCCTTATTATCCATTAATAGTTTTACATAAATTAAGGTGAAAAAGCTTTTTTTCTATCTTGTGACTAAAAAGTCTTAACCAGCTCACCTGCTTTTCAGTGGTAGAAACATTAGAGAAAAGATGTTAACCTTGTGATGTGAATTTTAGTTACATGCCTGATTTAGAAATCTCTTGGCACACTGCAGTGGACAAAAATGAGTGGATTTTCTAATATGCAGACACAATATTTGTGGATGAAGTTACTGAACTAACAAACAAATGGCACCAGTGTTTACATTTTAAGGCATTAAACATCACATTTGATTAATGTTTTCTTTCTATATATATTTATTTTTTCATCAATTTTCTGGTGTTTAAAGATTGCAACAGGTTTCAATATGAGATTTAGCACGTTACCTCAAACATGTTGTCGGCTGTCACCTACTTCAATGGTGAACCTCCACCAGAGGTTAGTGAATGGAATAGATGGTCGTAATGAGGCAAGAGCAGCTGCGAGCCCTTTTGATAAAATGAGGTCACTAGAGCGTGAGCTATCAGTGAGCCTGAATGGGGGTTGGTCAGGGGTGTGTCTCACTCAAAAGAACCGGCGACAAACTATTTTGTATTGAAGGAATGTGAGGCTGCAGGCACTCCTTCTGCTCTTTTTCAACGGATGCCTGTGTTCAAAATAAATCATTTTAATTGATCTCAGATTCCCCCTCTCACCATTTTGCTAAATGATAATTGAAACATTAATAGGATGTTAATAGGATGTGTGTCCTAGTAACCTTTTATATAAATCTTACCCTAATGGAGAATATTCTCCATGACCACCATGAATCAAGAGTAATTAAATATGCATGGAAAAACACTAGTTTGGGAATTTCCTGCATTGCAAATAAGGTTTGACTGAGTGGGATAATGGATTGATGCAGGAGACAAACGCGCTACATGTATTTGTTAGAAAATAAAAATGGATTACTGCAGTATTGTGGCACCGAGTCTGTTTTTCAGGTTAATGCTAATGAGACTGGGTTCTCTAATATGGATTTTAAAATGCATACTTTGCCCTTCAGTTGGAGGCAGGACTGTACCTTTGGTTCAGGCAAGTTTGTTATGGGGACCCAAGGGTCTAAACACTGCTGAAAGGGCATGAGTAATTCATATGAGTGAGGCAGGGCTAGAATAGTGGTTTTGCCCATGAGGAGAGACTTTAGCTGGAAGAAACAAGATCCTCCTTATAGACTAATGGATGTGTTAGCAAGTGTGCTTTCAGACCAGCTTTCATGTTGGCTCCACCAGGGGGTATAGAGGGAATGGCAAATTAATTATAGAAATGAAGCCAACCTCTTTTCTTATCATAGAGGGCAGCTGTGTGGCATGTGTGTTTCCTCTTGCTTGTTTGCTTCGTTCAGTCGCTACAGTGGCAAAAAGTGTCCTGCTCTGTATCTAATCTCTGCTTCCCTTTATCAATCCATACCGCCTTACTCGTGAGAAAGACCTGCTGTCTGCGAGGGAGGTGAAGAGTGGAGCCTTTATTGAGTGAAAATTTCATATAAAGTGTTTCAGACTTGCTGAGAAAGAATCCAGCTTTGTCTTGCTTTTCAACTTATTTCATAGCTTTTACAACCTTCCACTCAAAGTCGACTAATAAATCAATGTTTCAAGTGGGATCTAGTGTTTCAGTGACATCATACTGTTGGCTGTGAAAGCACATTACCCACCAGTGGAATGTGAGTCTCGATGACAGCCTTCGTGCTCCTGATCAGTGTCTACGTTGTAGTTTTTTTGAGAGACATTTACAGTGTTAAATCTCCTAAAAGTGGCATGTTTGACCCACTGTTGCGGATGAAGGCGCTCTGTCTGAAAGAGACACTAGCACACACACACACACTAGCCTCACTTTCTGAAAGATTCCCAAAGGTCTGCTTTGGAAATAATGGGAAAGAACAACAGTGAATGCATGGAATATTAATGAAGGCTTTAAGCCAGCCTCAGCAAAAACTCTTAATATCAAACAGACATCACATATCAAGCAGAAAGGACATGTGCTGATGTGTTATCGTGCTGTTTTCAAGAACAGCGTGCTGAAATTCACTTTGTAATACAAAATGTTAATGTATTGTGGAAAGACTGAATTGTCTCATAATAAAGAGCCTGTTGCATTCTCCACTCACCTCCTACACCGGCTTACTTATTACTGATATATTGCTGCATGTTGAACATCAGCGTCAAGGATGAACTGAAATTACAACAATTCCTGGCTGAGAAATATCTTCACATGTCTCCGTTTTTTGTTTCAGTCTGAATGTGAGAAAAGTGTTGCGCCACCACTCATTTGTTTGTATTTTGATTCCAAGGACACAGACTTCCTTTGAAATTTTTAAGTCATCTTGGGCAATAGTTTTCCAGGCTTTCCAAAAGAATTTTGTTTTTCTGTGGACACTGACCAGTTTGACATATGAATCATTCAAGCATAAAAAAGAAACCTAAATAGAAAAGACGACCAGTGGTATGTCCACACATTTCAGACTAACTAGCAAAGAACCTATTTTAAATAGATTCTTTAGGTCATTTGTTTCTATCAAAAACTACTGCAAAAACAGAATTTCTTCTCATTTCTTCAGCTGAATCTATGAAAAATGCCAAAAATATCACAGTTTTACAAAAAGCTATTAGCTGAAAACTTGGCATGTCCAGTGTGTCCTTAAACCAACTGGGGAAACAGGGCAAGTGGATGACAAAAGAAGAAGTAGCAGGGCTAAAAAGTATCTACAGCAGTATCTGAGAGAGTGACACAGGCCCTGAGAAATGCATCTGGCTCTTCAGTCGAGAAGGGCCAGATGGTCTCGGAAATGGTCTCAGTGGAAGCGCGGCTGTCAAGAAGCCGTTCTTAAGAAAGGGAAACAGGAGAACAGGGCGCGGTACACGTACAGTGGAAGCTCTGTCATGGTATTGGGGATCTTGTCAAAATTGATGGAATTCTGAACATAAAGAAGTACTGTCAAATTTGGATCCACCATGCAATACCACCTGGAAAGTTTCTGATTGACAGTGGCTTCATTTTTCAGCATGACAATAATACTGAACACACTGCTGCCAGTGCAGTGAATTTATACCTGGATAGAAAAACACACAATGGAACACTATCAGTCACAGCCTGGCCTCAGAGCCTAGACCTCAACATTATTGAAGCGGTATGGTGTAATCTTGACACAGAAGGAAACAAAAGAAAAAACTATTCCCAAAGACGACCTAAAGAAGTAATGAGAAAGCTCAGCAAAATAAAAAAGGGGAAGTGGCTCAATCCTTTTGCACAGTACTATACTTATAGCACTGTGATGGATAAAGTTCAGCTGAGAACTTCTTTCAGTACACAAAGACACAATGGTTGTTAAGAAGCAGTGGATTCAAATTTCAGTTCAACCCGAAATTTCACCGGTGTCGAGTAAAAACAAGAAAACAAAGCAGAGAACATTTAATAGTTTAATTATAAGCTGCTGTATACATTCAGTGATTATTCCGATTTTCATGTTGCCAGAAGCCATGGGTGAGACCAGCAAAACATTCAGCTACAGAGATCTAGTTTGTTGTATGCAATTTGTCCATTTTCATTCATATTTTTCCACATTGTACATAGTTTACTGCAAAGCAACATAAAACCACATTGCTGATGTGCAACACGGTTCTTCCAAGACCTTAGTTCCCTCTCGCATGATTCCACCCAGTCTGTTGTGTGGTGCTCATAGTAAGGGAGAGCCCTGCTTATGCCACTGTGGTCTCAACCTTAGCTTTGAGATCAGGAGAACACAGATGGTACAGGGTGACAGCAGTGCTGAGTAAAGCTAATCTGCACATCACAATGCCCTCATCTGAAGTTGGAAAAGTCTTTTTTTCCCCATGTGATTGGGCCATATAGGAAAGCCAACCTATTACACAGATAAAATAGGTGGAACCTCGTTGCAGCCTGGAGAACACTGGAAGCTGTTCTTCCTCCTTTGATACTGAGATGAAGCAACATCCTGCAATCATTAAGGTTGTGTTTGCATCTTTTTTGGTTTCTTTTGCTATCTCACTCTAAGCTCATTGAACTGACACACTAATGTTGGTGCTGAAATCGCTTTTTTTTTTGTCGTTGTTGTTTTATGTAATTTTTTTTGTCTTTTTACATTTTCTGGTAGCCCACACAGAAACTGGATGGCACAAGAACTGACCAATAAGAAACTCTTTACAACAAGGTAGACTGCAAGTCAACAGTTGCCAGGGATCACACAGTAAACAAAAAAAAAATCCAAGTTTTGAACATAAACAACAAAAAAAAACCCCCAAAACAAATCCGGTTCAATATAAAAGCAAAAGACAAATGAACGAAAAGCAAGTTAATTTCAAGTATAACTTACTGATAAAATAACTACACAGCATTAAATATTCTCATTATACATTTTAAATTATTTATAAAATATATTTTGGCATATATGTTTTTTTTATTTTTGTGTTTGTGTAACAAACGCTACTGTAGCTTCAGTTGAACACCAATGTTTATTCATTTTTTTTCTCTTGAAACAAAACATTAAAGGGATTGTCACATAACAACAGGTTATTAAAAATGATAATAGTAAACCCTATACAGAGTTTCACATAGCAAGACATGAGTGACGATCCCTTCTATCCTAGCCCCATAGTCAAAAGTCAAAAAAAGTACAAGACCAAAGCACAAAGTTCTAATTTGTGCTCCACTGGCTACAATCAAGGTTGGGCACAGGAGATTTCAAAAGCAGAAAGTCTTTTTTTTGTTTCATACAACGCAATTTGATCACAAGTATCTGTCTGTCCCCACCTCCTGCAGTCAGAGCGGCTTGGCAGACAACGAGAGTTCAATCAGCTCCATCCGTGATAAAATATAAATACTGTAAGGACCTCACAGTCTGATGACACGAGGATGTCCTCAGGGACATGCAGAGAAAGTTTCTCTTATTTGTCAGGGACAGGAAGACATGAGACCGGGAGGCCTCACCTTCCTTCTCCTGAATGCACTGCAAACTTCTGAAGGAGTAAATTGATGATATTTTTGGATGAATCCTGTGTGTATTTGTTTTTGTTTATTACAGTGACAGAACTCTATACAAAGGAACAAAGAGCGATTTTGGCAGCTAAAACAGACTGCAAAACCAAAGAAGGCAAATATCAGTTCGTGATACAAAAGTAGTTCAAAAGGCATAACTGTACGTATGAACTGGCACCTCAGGTGTCCAAACATGTAAAGTCCTGCTTTGGGTCGAGGGCTGGAGAGCTCCACTGGCCGTGTCCATGCAGTCGGCAGTAACCTGCCTGTCCACTCATCGCAGGCTGATAGAAAGAAATCTGAACAAAAAGCAAACAAGGAAAAAGTACTGCGACTACAACGAAGCCACATCCACTACCTGGGCCTGAGCACACAACTAGCTGCAGCATACGTCAGTTTATCTTCAGCCCAGGCTGGTTTTTCAATTTTGTATACTGCAAATGGGTGTGTCTCTCTACTGCCACAGCCAGATTTTCTTCTGTGTATACACAGCTATTGCGGGGTATATATATGTGAGTTTACACTGGATGTGTGTATACATGTTGGTGTGTGTCACAGAGAAGCTTGCTAAAGCACAATGTCCTTCAGGCGCTTGCTGCTGGGGGATTCCTTGTCTCGGCCGTCGTGGAGAAGCGTGTTGATCTCCCTTACAGCCGGCTCACTGTCCTTCCCCTCCGGCTGCCGCAGCAGGCTGTGGTTGGCGATTCGCTCTGCGTCACGGCATTTAAGCGTGTTGTAGGCAGATGACGGCTTGCACATTGGGCTCTTCAGGTGCACAGGGGAAGTGATGGGACTGGCCGCCTCCCGCCCATTGCCAGCTTCACGAACAGCCCCTCCATTGGCCTTGGGGCTACACACCTGAGACTCCTGAGTCCGCTTTCCCTTTATGTCTCCTCGTTCCACATCTTCAGACCCATCCTTGCCAAAGGTGGCAAAAGTCCTCTTTGTTGTGCCATCCTCATAGTGTGGCACGTCCACCGTGGTCGCCTCGATAGACAAAGCGATGACGTTGCGAGCGTGCTCGGGTGACTTGGCGCGTGCTGGGACTGTAACGCGAGGCATCCAGCAGCGGTCAGAGTGGCCTAGGATCCGACACTCATCCTGGCAGTGAAAGCCCTCACTGGGATCTGTGGGGAAATAAAGAGACAACCTAATTGTTATATTTGTTCTTAAAGTTAATTGATTTTCGTCTTTATTCTGATAATCCCCTCACAATTTAAGTATGTCAGAATTGACTTGAAAAACACATGAAAACTCAGTTAAGCATTACTAAATGATTTTTTTGCAATCTACATGAGCGCAATATTGCACTCCCTTTAACACTACTCCATGATAACTAGGGCTGGATGTTAGGGGCACGTCTAATATGCCAATTAAATTATGAATTGTTAAATCAAAAGTCCATTTGCAGCTGTTGTATAATTGAGTTTTCTGTAGCAACATTAGATGAAAGGCAGGTTTAAACATTGCAATCAGATATCTCACAAAGACACCAGACGAGTTGCGGTGCCGCTGCACGGTTCATATCTCTCTCCCTCTTTGTTTCTGTCATCTGGCGCCGGGTTATAAATATGTAATGATGTTTAACGCTGAAGTGAAAAAAAGATTTGTCTGAGTCTGTATAACTGCGTCTTCTGCATTTTGTTGTGTTGAGGGAAAAACATTTAAGAACATTTCTGCATCATTATAACAACAAAAGGAGCCGAAGTCTCTCAAACTCAAATGCTTTAATTCTTGTTTGTTCTTTAACAGTCCAAAGAGCAGTACTCAGAAATCTCATGTACACATAATTTTGTTTGTCCTCTGTCAATTTCATTTAGAAAATGTTCACGGTGTCACATTTCTAGCTTTAGCAGCAGAACGTTGATATTTTTTGGAAAATTTCAAACAAAACTCATTTTTCCTAAACCTCGATATGAAACCGAACCCCCCACCTGCTTCTTAGGAAGAAACCTGCCACACACATGCACAGTGACATATTTCTTTTCTCCCCTACTGCTTGTTTTACTCTAAGCAAGAGCCATCCTACTTTTCAGAGGCCCAAGGTGACAAGAAGGGATCGTGAGAGGGATTGCGATCGACCCAAATGCATACACTTACATCTGGCAATCGCAGCTTGACAGATCACCTAATTAAAATCACTAATGATCTGTTTTTCTCTCTTCTTTTCTGTACTCATGAGAGGCACCTCTGCTAAGGCCCCGGGGATCGATATTTAAAGACTGGAGACAGGCTTTTCAGGAGCAGATATGCCAGAGTTGTCTCTCATAAAGTATAATCTGATGAGACTGACAGATATGACCGGTTACCATGTCATGGAATAACTGAATGAGTATGTTAGGGATATCACGAGCTGTCTTAAAATTGTGAAGGAATCATCGCCTATGGGCACCGAAATCGCAAGCCATGAGTTACCAATGTCCATATGACAGAAGAGGATTTCTCTCATCATGTCTGTCTAATTGTGCACAGGCTGACATGCACTGACATGACATTCTCTCTCAAATGAATGTGGATGAAGAAATCCCGTTGTCTTTGAAGCATCTGAACTATACTTCACAGTAACAATTTAAGTACACACAATTTAATAATATGTAAAATGCATTTTTGAATTATTATCACCCAATACTATCCAAATTATACGTAACAGGCATAACGAGGCTGCTTTATTTAATTACCATACATTTAAGCTCATTTGATGAGGCCAAGAAGCAATAATGTGTGAAAACTGAATATTTCCCACTAGTTATAGTCCTGCATCTATGGAAATGACAATGATTGCTGATTGGTCCACGAAACTGCAATGGCAGCAATCAGGGAGACAAAAGGCATTGAGTTGGGGGTTTTGTTTAAACATTTCCAATCAGGATGTAATAATGCAATCACAACAGAAAGTAATTTTTTCCAGGTACCAAGAACATAATAGAGGATGATGAATAGAAAAATAAATAAACATAAAAAAGCACAATTTCAAAGCCTTTTTAACCCCGCGTAACTGCTTTACCTGTAACGGCACTTTAAAACGCATTTTTTTAAATATATAAATATATAAACTCGAAGAGGCAATGTAAAGATAATTGTTCACATGAGCATTTAGTGCTCTTATTGAAAACTTTTGTTTTACATTCATTCAAAAGTTGAGCTCTATATTTAGCAATCTGAAATCTCACCAAAATTCTTGTTTGGCATGTTTGACAAAGTAGATCTTTTGCTGCACTGATTAAAAATTTACAAGCATCTCGGTAATGAATTCAATTTCCTCTAAACCCTTTGGCTTATTTCTATAGCCTAAAGCACTTTCTAAGGCGTGAAAAGCCTTGAGGCACAAAGAAACATACACAAGTTGTATGCTCTCTACTGCGCCGTGCGTGCAAATGCAGTGAATGCCATTTCTCTCCTTTCCTTTAGGGGTCTATGAGCGAGCAACTGGGTTGTAAATGACATTGTTATGAAAGCCAAGTGCTATTAACACTCACACATCCTGCCTTTCCTTGCAGCTTCATAAAACGCAGATGTTGCTCTAAAAGGCCCCAAAAACTGGAGGAGACAAAATTTAAATGAAAAAAGTGACAGGCCATCGACCTTTAACAAAACGTAATCTCCTCCCATTAAAAGATAAGAGAAAAACAAGCTTGTGTAAGGTAGGAGATGAATTAAAGGCTTTTACAGCACTGCTTAGATTTAGAAGTCAACAAGTACAGAATAGAAGACAGTAAAGGCCCTCCTGCTGTGCATGTGTATTCAAAGTTATCAGGAAAATAAGCTTGCCAATCAGCTCCAGGAACAGATTTAGAGTACGGAACAGAGAAGGATGTCATTGGGAGCATTTCCGATCCACAAAATTAATTACGAAGGGAGCTCCACCAGGAGGTACAGGCTGGGCTGCAGATTTTGTGTGTGTGTGTGTGTGTCTGATTTGTTCATTTAAAATATTGTGCAATATAATGGTAATAAAGTACAACTCTAATCATGTATCAAGATCACAACACTACTATTATATCAAACATGCTGCACTCTAATGTTGACTCCAAGGTAGTAGAAAGGACTTTATATATAGGATTGAAAATATGAAATTAAAAAAATAAAACATGTGCAAAAGCTAAAGTCTCCTGATAGGACTCCATGTTTTTTCTGTTTGTAGTTATAGCACCAATTTGCATCAACACAGGGTGAAAAACCCATGCTTCCTTCCATCTCATCTTGCATCTGTTACCTGCCGGCAGCCGATTCTGTCCTGTCTATTTGACTCAATCAGATGAAGGTGTCTGAACTTCAGCTTACAGCAGACAGATCTTCAGTTTCAGCGAGGGAATCCCACATCCTGACAAGCTCGTTGCTCAGTTTACCCTTGTGCACTGCGTATAATGATCCCTTCATGTTATGCAGCTGCAGGTGCTATTTGTTTGTTGCTAATGTAGCAAGAAAAGAAGAATCAGCAAAAAGACTAAAATCCACTGACACAAAAGGGAAGGGATGCGTTCACTGAGCGAGACGCCTCCCCGTATAATTCCCTGAGCTTTCGCCAGCTATTCTACGTCCTGTTTGCCTGACTCGGAAAACGCAAACGCTTATCCCTCCAAAAGTAGCGCACACAGCCTGAAGGTAGAAAATGATGATGTAATCCTGTAAAATCAGCGTAAGCAGCGGCAAAACAGAGAATACCAGTTTGGAGGGGCAGAGACAGGGTTGAGTAGATATGAACCAGATTCAGGTGACAAAATCATAATTCTGTATGTCTTAGTTTGACTACCACAAGACAACTGGGAACTGCAGTATGACACGATGCAGTCAGTTTGGTTTTACAGGATGATAAACCCTAAAAAGAATTATGAACAGCAGTGCAGGAACAGCAGTACGGTATGATAAATCATCTTACTAAGAGTGCCACTTGTGGCTTAAACTACTTTTGTTTGTACTTCCTCTATATGTGACATTTTTGATGCAGAAGAAACAATGCATTTCAACTGATGGTCTTATGAAAACAGATGCTACTCAACAGACATCCAGACAGCATCACAGCTTCCTGTGATGGAACTGTTATGAAAGGAAATAATGTAGACTAATTTAAACCTCGCTATGCTTTACTTATGGCCTCCACAGACTTTACCAATTCCCTTTGATTTCTTTTGCTTGTTTTTCTGTTGTTACCTTATTGTCTTTGATATTAATCCCCATTAAATATTCAGTAACAACGCTACCAAATAGTCTGAAAAGATCAAACAGCACACAACAACACTGCCATTATGCTACGTGCCCCTTTTCATTGGTTGGGAGTACAGGTGTAAAATCCAAAAATCGACTCATAAGTTATAAACACGATCGAAGGCCTAAGGAGTCAAAATTTCTTGTCGTGTGTGTGTGTTTTCATTTAAAGCTTTTCATTTGCAGCTAAAATGTCCACTTTTCTGGTCTCATCTTGGTATGCCACAGTATCTTTAACAATGAGAGGGCTGTTTTCTAATTGCTACTCCATATTAATTTTCCATCCTGGCAGTCACATGGCAAAGCATGATTAAATCTAAATTGTTACTACAGAGTCTTGATGGAGCCTGTAATGCAAAAGCTGATGAAAGCGTCACAAGGGAGAGAAAAAATACTGCACGAACAGAAAAGACGGTGCCTGTCTGTGGTTGGTTAGAGTTCAAAATATGCTCAAGAACTAACAGGTTTGGTCCTCTCCGATCCTAACACAACAAATAGAGCTTAACATCTAGTCTGTCCTAACTACAGCAAAGGACAGTTCTACGGCCAGCTGAGGCTGAGGCTTGGCCAAGCAGCCTCCTACACTACTCACAAGGGAGAGTCCAAGCACTGCTGTCATCCCAGCCAGCCAATTCAGTCTGTGGGCCATAAATCAGCCTTGAGGCTTGGCTCCTGCGGGAGCAGCAAGATGGAGTGTGATGGTCTTGTTTTTACAAACAGTAGAGGGGCACCCTTACTGCGCCACGTAAGCCATCATTCTCTGCACAGCATCGAGTCCTCTCCTTCTCCCTACAGCATCTGGTTCAGTCACATCAAGCTATCCCCCCCACCCCCCGAAACGTCTAATTCATCCCTCACAGCTCCCTGCACAAGGCCATCCTTTATGCGTCCCCTCCTTTTGTCTTGCTCTTTCATCTAATCAGTTCTACTGTCTCATATACGTTGATGTAATTAAATGAATCCTTCACCCAAAAACCTTCTCTAATTTCTGCCTATCTGTTCAGAATTCCTTCAGTTCTGCCGGTCAAATATTAATTGTCAAGAAAATTAGACACACTGTGTGGCCTTGTTAGCACTGTCTTATGACTGTTAAAGCCGGGGGTTCATAGGGCCGTCGTTCTATTTCTGAGCATTAGTAGCAGTCAATTTATCAAGAACACATTCACTGCCTAATACATCCCGCGCTGCACTGAGTGTCTGACAGCTTGTCACTACTACCAGGCCTACTTATGTCTTTCCGAAAACCTGATGTAAGATGGCAAGTTAACTTCATTTTGAGCCAGTCTTACGCTTTCTGTTCTTTGGAAATGCTTGTCAATAATTGTTCTAAATGCTAGCAACAGTACGTGCCAAATTCTGCAAATTTTTACTTCCACCGTATGCTCGCTTCCCTTGCTGCTGGCCCATCCAGCAACGCTAGAGCTTTCTATAATGGGTCTGGGTATAAAGAATGAATTTCCAAAGTGGTGTTGACAAACAATGCACTTGCCTCTAAATTGGTACAAACGGCATCTGTTTAACAGCTGTGTAACAGCAGCGGGATGAAAAAAGTGATCACTATGCTGTTTTATAAATCACTATGTCATCGCAGAGCAGTGTTTTGTTCAAAAGCAGGACCACTAGCCAATGGACTGCTTGATGTAGTGGAAACGATGTGAACTGGTTGTCATTATGACATACGTGGGTGGGCTGGTTTCCATGCCCTGGCAACACATGCTGTCTTGCTGAGAGAATTGTCTCACCTTATTGTGGCCTACTCCTACCATAGCTGGCTCCTAGAGGTTGCAGTGTCTCAGGAACAGTTTTAAAGGCTCTAAAAGTATTACCCTCGGCTCGGGTCATGACATAAAGAACATTTGAAGGGGCATGATTTACAGTGTTCAGGTCTTGTTTGAACAGACATCAGAATTTATGCCCTGGTTTTCATATAGTACATCAGCCAGTGACCATTTAACTCTCTCCACAGGCACTCTGGACTAGATTTAACCCAGACAGAAGCGCATAAAGAGCTAAGCCCAGTTGTACACAGCTGTACTGTGTTAAAGAGGCAGTAAAAAGGTTCTTAACACAGGCTCCATCACCAGAACAATACACTTACATGTTCACAGAATTCCATAAAAATAAGGCCAGGATCGTGTCTGGCAGAAAAGTACCCCACGCTTCAGCCACAGTGCCAATTCATACAACATGTGATGACACTAAGTGGACACTAAAATTCATATCATTATGATATCCATATCCCACAATTATTCTGTTCAGGTTTTGCTGTTGTAATCAAACCACCATCCTTAGGGCTAATTGGCATTATTGTTAAAGAACTATATAAATAAATAAATAAATAAATACAGCACTTGGACTTTAAAATTCCAGTTGCATTTCAGATACTGAAAGGTTACTGAAAGCAGATTGGATTTTAATTATATATTTCCCTAATTCTGTACAGTGAATAGACGATAAAAAAATCTGTACTGTACACGTGGTTCTTCTTCTGCGAGATAATGATGCCAACCGCAACACTGTCATAGGAAAAAAGAAATCAGCTTAATAACTTTACTGAACTAAATTGGATAATTTTGTGGACATATAACTTTCCCGAGGAAAAAAAACAGAAAAACTAATCAGGGATATAATTTGGTGATGAATTTCATCAGATAAATTTCATCTCTGGATTGGAAGTGTTTTAAATGGATGATTATTTTAAAATATATAATATGCAATTAAAGTCGAAATTAATCTTAAACTTGGGCTCATCTCATTCACATAATTTGATGTATTTCCAATTGAAAAAGCATTTGGTGGCAGGGGGGAGCTCATGCATGAAGGAATCTTTCAAAGGTGCCAGCAACAAAACTGCAGTTTTCCTAATTGGAAAAGCACTGTAAAGCATTTAAAAAGCTTTGCTTTATTATTACCATATTTTTCTATTATCAAGACAAATTGTAAGAATTGTTAGTCTGTACTATTCTCAGTTCTCTTGGATCCCGACTTTCAAAAAGCAGGTAGCATGTTTCAGAATTACAATATTTGCGTTTGGTTTTTTTAACCTACAAACAAGAAGCAACACAATCCCAATGAGTGATTTAAAGATCTCTTTGTAAAGCGACTGCATCGGCAAGTGTATGCATTTAAATAGAGTGTTTTACCATGACGTGATGCACTTTGCAAAAATCGCACGGTGAATTTTGGCCTTGTAAAGTCTGAGCAGCTAAATTGCCCTTCTAATGACGAGCTTCAAATTAACCTGTACTCAGGCGCTGAATGCCCCCAACAACAATATAATACGCCCCTCAAACTCAGCACAGCAGGCTGCCGGCGTCCCTGTTGCAAACTGCCCACTCCACAATGCCAGCCAGCCAGACCGCCTGCCTGCCTGCCTCTGTCTGCTTGGCTCGTTTCCCCTACAATGCATCTGCAGAGGACATCTTTAAATACACTGGAACAAATGCAGCATTTCTGTGTTTAAGCTTGACCGAGCTAGCGAGCTAATTTGCTCCTAAACCCTTGAGTCTGGGAGAAGCAAAGGGGCACACTCTTAAATTACATCAATGAATGGGGTTGGAGCATAGATGAAAGCTACTGTACGTGGTGAGTGGGGATGGAGAGAAAAAGAGCCGGAGAGTCGGCTTAAGGATAGAAGCACTATGGACTATTGTTATATTTTGTCCAATCTGTAAGGTAAAAACAGATGTCACTGCGATCTATGGCTGACAATTAAATATTCTTCAAGGAAACCAAAATATAAGTCTAATAAAAAAGTAATGGTTCCACATAAGAGAAAAGATAAAGCGCTAATGTCAAGGTAATAGCACACTTCAACACAGAAAACATTGCTTTGTGTGCTATGGGGCTTTTAGTGAATAGGAAGTCCAATTCATTGCTTTATTCACAAATATCAAGGATTCTAACTCTATTTTTATTTATTTATTATTCTTATTCTTGGTGCAAACATTTCTCACAGTGAGAAAAGATTACTTTTTCACCTCTTAAGTGTTATTTCTTTTAGCCATCTGAAATGCCCACTATCCTTCAACACTTGTATCCAAACAACTGGGGATGGCACACCGGGCAGAAAACCAATATCTTGGATTTCCTCTCCCTCTGTGAGCTTCTGCTTTGCCTCAAAAGACTGGCCTTACATAATTAATATAAAGTGAACTTGTCATAGAAGTACCAGCATGACTCCTGCTCTCTCGTGTTCTTGTGTTTTCAAAATTTTCCTTCCTTTAAAAAAAAAAGGAAGAAAGAAAAGAAACACATTTTGCAAAATAGGACAGTATGCATTATGGGCAGGTTATTACGTAATACAGTAAGAGGAGGTGGGTCACCACGGAGAAAAGCGGGTCACGGCTTGGGAAAAAAAACAAATGAAAAAAATAATTACACAGTTTTCTCCACCTGAATAGTCAACATCACTTAGCAGCAAATAAAAGAAATCAGACAAACACAGCAAGGTCTCCACTGTGTTGAGATGCATTAGATTTCCACCTACTGGGTAGAAGAAACGCACGAAGGAGGCCTTCCAACACTTTCTAATGCTCTTCCATTTCTCTGTCACAAAGGCCAATCTGTTTGGCATCTGGGAGGCATTCTGATCCTCTCCCAGGTTCTCCATTATCCACCGCAGTGAGCTTTGCACCATGATACCACTTAATATAAGACAGTCAGAACCAATGTCTGTAGCATTAGCCACCCACCCAGTGCTACACTGTATAGAGGAGTGACACTGGTGAGGCTACAGCTTGTATCTAAGACACAGATCGAAATGGAGGTGGTAGACTGGCCTGAAGAAAAGAGAAAGAGCTAATAAGCACATCTTTTCTGATTTAAGGAACATGACTATAGCATACATAAGGATGATAGCAGGGGCCTGACACAGTGCTAGTAATTGGATTTCTCAGCCCCTGTGCCCACTCGTGATAACATGAAAAGTCCTTATGTGTGGCAAGAGAGCAAGGTGCAGCAGAGTGGAAGTGACAGGTGTCAAAGATCCAATTCCCCTGCTCCTCTCCATCTTTGAGTTCCTTTTCTCTAGAGACAGCTGAGGAACAACTTGCCCTGTGGTAAAGCCAAACACAAGCTTGACATTCAGTTGCAAATCCAAGGTAGTTAAACCTATGTAAAGTGGAACAGAGGGGGAGGAAGGGTGGTATTAGTGGGGGGTCTCTAAGCACTGTGGGTATAAGAGGTCATGGCCTGATTGCTTGCTTTATTTATTTTCTGATGCTGATGTGAGCTGAATACAGACGAGCACTGGATTTCTAAGATGAGCTGGAGAACACACAAAGGAGCCTGAGACCCCCCGCTGCATCTCGGGGGGTCGTGGAGGATACGGCCGCGGTCCCCTCGCTGTCCTCTCCGTGCATTTGGAACTCATCCTTAACGAGGACTGCACGAGAAGAGGCACATCATTAAAAAAAGCCATTCTGGGACATTCCTGTCCGCCATTAAACGTAACAACCGACCTCTCTCATTATCTTTTATCCTCCCCTTTAAAGAGGTGGGGTACAGAGTGGTATAAAAACTCAAATTTGGCTGCCAAGATGCAGCGAATTCTCTCTCTCGTTCAATTATACATAAAAGGAACAACATAAAAAAACCTCCTGGAATTTATCACAAGCATTTTTCTTTATATTATAAACCCTATCTCTGAAACTAAGCAGATTAATGTTAACAGTTACTCCAGTATTTACATGTTTCGCGCTAACCTGATTTTACATAATATACTAATGTGAAATGATAATTAGGTTAATGCCCAGAAAGATATGTGGTAGCCTTAAGCAAATATCTTTTTAGCGGCATAATACAAAAATAGAGGGCCTTTGTGAATATTCTTTTTTTAATGCTGATAAATTTACTTAATTTGATTATCCACCACCGCCAGATACACCACAACGGAGAAACACCGCTCTGAGTCAGTTCAGTTCTTGACCTTTCTCACCAGTGAACTAAGTCCAAGCAGAGTGAATCCAGGGTGTGCATGCCAGAGTAGCTCAGATTAAATTCAATGTGATGTTCAGGTTATGTGCTCTAAAATCTGATCCTCACTCAGCGCAGAAGACCCCTTTAAGATAAGCAGTAATATATGCTTTTTTAATCTGAACGACTAAAATTACTAAGGTGCGCATTAATTCACTAAGTCAGAAATAAACAGAGCACAGAGGATTATGAAGACGTGTCGAAAGACAAAATGCCCGCAAGGCATTGTGGAACCTGGTGGCCAAGAACAGGCTGGGGGATGCTATCTGCATCCACACATATCTCAGCAGCTTCCCCCTCTCCATTACTCTGATCTCCCTCTTTCATCAATAGTTTATATTCTGGGCTACTAGCAGCCGCACAGTACCTACCACTGTTGAGGCTGACTCAAAATGTTCAATTACAACACACTGAGCTCATCTCTGCAAGGTCATCTCGGGGACAGAGAGGGGAACACTGACACTAATTGGTAAATGAAAGATAGTAATGATAGTGCTGGTTTTCTATGACTTCCCTTTAACCTCTGCTTAACTACTTTTAGAGTACAAATCCAGTGCGCACAAGCTTCCGTGTTGTTTTACAGCATATGCAAAGTCTCGAGAAGAGAAATCCTGCATTTCTAAAAGTAAAATGTTACAGAATAAATCATTCTCGTTGAATATACATGAGGAGAGCAAACTATGGAAATATTATGGCACTCTGCCTGAGGTAGTAACCTTTTTGTTGCCACGACGGAGAAGGACGACATAACTTTACATATTACCGCTACATATTCCATCTGAGCTATAATGTTGTCAGGAGAAAGAAGGTGATGAGAACTAAGATAAAAATCAGGATGGAGAAGACAAAGGCATCGGGGGTAGACAGTGAAATGAAAGGAAAAATAAAAGATGAAATCTCAAATGGATTAAGGAGGATGGGAGTGCTGTGTTTTTTTCCCACAGAAAGGAAGTAATAGGGGTTAAAAAAAGAAATGCACATCGCTGCAGCACAGGAGACCCCCCCCCCTCTCTCTCTTCCTCCCTTACCCCAGCTGCAGTGATAAATGTCTCTTTGTATTCTGGACAGAAAACTGCAGGCTACAATGTACTTGTCAAAAGACAGCTGATTTTCCCCTTAAACAGAGCAGAATATATTCTTAATCTTTCCTTTCACACGGGGAGAAGATAAAAGAAAGGCCTCGTGCCAAGACACTTAAAGCCCAGGAAATCTCCCTCCATTCACTACACGTTTGTGTGGCGCGCAGTTATGAATGTGTTCCTGTGTGTACAATATACGTGTTTGCAGCAGCAGGTGTAGATATAGCATGTGCAACTGCATGCTGTTTGTACTTTTCCTAAATTTCTCAGCATCCTTAATCCCCGCAGTGAAGCCATAGTTCCACTATGAGGGCTCCTAAATGGAAGTCAGTGCTACAGGTAATGGAGCTGATTATAGCTATCTGGGCTGTGGGCCAGCTGCCAGACTCTGCCCTGCCTGGAGGGAGCACAGGCCGCCTGGTGTCTGATATCCTGGGATCCCTGTAATACAAGCCTTGCTTTGGCAGTCACTCTGTGACTATCCTGCCCACTTCCAGCCACACATCAAGGCTCCTTTGAGTTTGTCTATGTGTATAGTATGTCCTCATCAGGCTGTTTACTCAACAAAGGATCAGACTGGAGTCGTACAATTTCAGCAGCAAAGCTGTGGTAAGTCATGCTTTCAAAGGACTTTTGTGGGCTCGTGATAGGACCTCATGTTGTCAACAGAGGATCAGGCTCTGCTGCAGAATTATAGTATCAGCTGTTTTCTAAACAAAGTGTAGAATGCTTCTGGTGGCGAACTTACTCAAACAAACTGCATTCCCGACACAACACACAACAATGGCTAATCAGCTGGGAATGCATCCCCCCCCAACATAAACCTTTCAGCTGACCAGCAGCCAGTAGGGTTAACACAGTAATCCCCCGCCCTTATTTCCACTAAATTTCACAATAAGGATATTTACCGCAGTGCTGGGCATCAAGTGTTAAAACATGGTATGCTAGTCCCATTAATTTATCGTTGCAGGTGGGACAGCACGGTGCAACAGGTCCTTACATTTAAGTAAATGAAAAAAACATCAGTGATCACAACAAAAGACTATAAATGCTTAAAGTCCCTTAAGTATAAAACATACTCTGTAATACTATGAGTGGTATAAACGGAGGTCCACTTCTATTTTATGACATGACAGCGCCATGATTAAGACTTGGTTAATCAAAAATGTGACTTGTGACAAATGCCTTGGTATTTCTTTGTGATGCTCTTTGTGATCTTTGTCTTGAAAGGTGCTGTAGAAATAAACTTTTACTTTACTTTACTAGGGGAGGTTTAGTCATGAAATCCCTGGGGGGCACTTTGTCGTAATGTCTTTACGTGTACCACAACAATCTTTTGGAATTTTTAAAAAAAAAGGCCTCTTTGTTAAATATTGATATTAACAGCTCTACTCTCTACAGATTTTGCTGCTCTAAATAAAATCGCTTATTTTCCTGACAAATTTCCATAACATCTCGAGAGCTTTGTCCGCGGTCAGTTGTTGAAATGTCACCGTCGCCCTTGTGAAGAAGTGACAATAACTTTTACTTTGCAGGTAACAAAAACACGCAGCAACCATGGAAATTGGAAACTGAGTACATTTAAAGGAGATGTAAATGAGTGCATTTCAAGGAGAAATTACATTTTGCATTTGCTGCATTATACTGTGGCGGGGGTTGTGGGTGAAACGTGCAAATAGGGCTCTTTGTTTTGCTGAGTCGACTTTACGTGAAAATAAGGTGAGATAGTGATCTCCCAACCCCTCGGGAGAAAATCACAAAAACGTGTCAAAATAAAGATACAACAATAAGCTAAAACATCAAAAAAGCTCCAAAGCCCTCTGTTTTTATGTAAAAATTAAATGCCTTTATTCTCAAGGCCTTAGAGGGTTTTTTTATTTTAGCTCATGTGCCCCTTACAAAGAGCACCACAAATGGATGTTTTTTAAATCCAGGAAGGATTCAATTCAATTCTGAAGATACTGAAAAAGATAAATGAAAAAAAGGGTGTTATCTTAATTTTTAATATCATTATTACATCGTAGAAACAACAAAAAGTGAAGTAATGAGCGGCGTGCTGATGTCACCCTCCAGAAAGATCGAAGGTGTAAAATGTTTTAATTCTAGTTATATAATTACAAAATGATTCATCGTACTTAATAACATCAAATCGATCAATTGGCAATTGATTTTTTACAATTTCATTTTAGCACAAATGAGGCTGCAGTTGTTTAGTCATACAGCCCCTGCTTTAACACCGTGTTTAAAATGGCTTGCGGTGCAGGAGAGGTTATGGCATGTGGTGATCTCAGAGAATTATAAGGACAATATCGCGGCTGTAAAAATGGCTGCTGCCTCGGTTCCTCAAACGAGGACCAGAATCAGTCAGAGCCACAAAAAAGCAGGTAGACTGGAGACACACACACCACAGCTCGGCATCTTGCAATTCACTCTATTTCCCCCAAACTTCTAGTATTTCACTCTTGTGCCATCTCTTTATCTTTCTCCCTCCTCTCCCTCTCTCTCGTTCCCATTCTTTCCCTGATTAACCTTTAAAGACACACACTTGCAGCCTCACACACACTCAACACGCTGTGCACACACTCTCGAACAGGTTTAAAATTCAGGTACTCTCTCCTCTCTCTTTATTACACACTCGGCCCCCATCAACTTCTGCACATTACCTGTTCTTAATCTCCCTCCCTCTGTCTGGGATCATCCTGATCCCCCTGTTTTCCCATCTGCTGTCGATTGGGGCCCAGCTTTGCTAGGTGTTCAACAAACAACGGTGATTCACTTGGTTTCTGCGGAGATTATTAACACACCTAGCATGCCACAGCATCATGAATAAGCAATGGAGATCCGGAGCCCTATTTTCTCTCTGCCTCTGTGTTTCCTCCCTCTCTCTCCCCCCTCTCTCTCTTGCCCTGCCGCGTTGTGAACTGAATGCCAGGATTGTCTAGAAAATGAGCTGTCAGTGGAGGGCCTGCAATGAGATACATCAGGCTCATTGTGAGCCCTAGAAAATAATGAACTATTCCCATTTCTCTCTCTGATATGTTCAATACGCTATCCATGACAAGTGCAAAGAGATAAGCAGTCCCCTCTTGAGCTGATTAAATACACTGGGTATATTCAGGAGAGCTTTGGCAGAGTGTAGGTTCAGGGGATGCCATTATAGAATTATAACATTACTATATGTTTGCAGTTGATGGTGGAAATTAAGATCCTTTGCATGCCCTTTTTGTGTGTGTCTGCAGTAGCTGAGAAAGAGCAGCTAGAGGTAATGTTGCTCGCAGAAATTTAACAAAAAGCACCACGTTTTCTTAAATTCCTCTTTGGGTGTCTTTGCTGTTTGTATATAAATTGTTGGAGTGGTTTAGGCCTCAGGATTTCTTTTAAATTAGAGGACAAATAAGAGCAGTGTTTTCAGTACAGATTTAGACTCTTCTTCACAGTGTGACACAGAAAGAAAATCCTCAGACCTTTTTTTAACAACACGCAAAAATTAGGCAGCTGTTTTACATTATTAGGTGTAATTTCAATGTGACAGAGCCAAGACTTCACAGTCACCGAATTTTATTCAGCGACGTAAACAAGATTAAAAAAAAAATAGAAAGAAATTTAAGCCCAGACGGACACAGCATGAAATTACATCTTTTTTCTTTAATTCTCCGCAGCTCGGAGGCAAAAATCTACATCCAGGTTGTTCATTACAGAGTTCACTACACCTGCTTGCAAGCACTCTCTGGTGTGCTTGAGCATGCAGTGTGTTTGTACTCTATCTTCCTTAATGCTTGTAATGCTCTGAGCTCTTTGTCACTGTCAGCCATTTTACCTCCACTGGTTCCACATTAGATTAGACAAATCCAAATCAAAATGGATGGTCCCAGTATAGAGTTTATATGTTAATCTGATCGTAAAGTATCATAACGCAACACGTGCCATTGCCAGCCTGAATTACAACAAGGATTTTGATGCTTAATTCAATCAAATGTTGTTTGAGAATCAGTCAAACCCTCTAGCACGTTACCTCTGAGTGAGAGAAAGGGAAAAAAATCATTCCCACCTGTCACAGAGATTGTTTCTTCTTTTCCTCTTTTTATTTTCTCTCGCTAAGACTGCTTACTAGACTCTCAGCTCATCTCTCAATCTCTGTCTCCCTCACACACAGACTCTGGCTCGCTCTCCCCTTCTCGTGTTGTCAGCACAGCCCTGTTCCTGTTGCCTTCCTGATTCTGACACCTGTCAGCATTTTCGTTAGTAGATCAGAGAACTGCAAACTAGAAATGTTCCCGTGGTGAATTTAGGGCAAGTTTGCAGCAGGAACATGTGAGATGCCTTTACTCTTTCTTTAATTCAACAGGGAAAGGGAACTGCTTGACTGGCACAAAGTTGGGAGATGTGGGCTGGAGATGTTTGCAGTCAGTAGATGGAAACAGAAGAGAAAATAAAGATGGAGAGACATATGGAGGGAGAGAGAAAAAGCGAAAGAAAATCAATTAGGAACAGTGAAACCCTGTGGATCTGCTGATGGAAGAAGGGAATACGGAGAATTTTGCAGCCCACGGAGGGGGCTTCCATTCCTGGGTTCCAGCTTCAGGCACACCCCCACAGGGAGCTAACAGATAGATGAGAGATATTCTCTGGAGGTGGAGGCCAAGGAATATGTCAGAAATAAAAGAGGCCTGTTCCCTGCTCTGGCTAATTGAGCAGTCTTAGATCCCTTTGAGTTTAATAAGCCAAGAGAAAGTGATTTTATTTGAAGAACACTTACACGTTGACCTGGATACAATTCCAAAAGTGAGATCACAAAAATCTAAAGCCACAGATCGGACACTGTAAAATGACATCGTGCCCCCACCATTCCCCCCGCAGAGATAACTCGAGCGATTTAGCGTTACATGAATCTTAATCCTTGAAATCCACGGCTCATCCATATCCATGTGAATTAAAATGTGAGCTATGACAATCAAAGGATGTCAAAAAAATAGATTAAGCCCCCTTTGTCACAGCTCCTTTAGAGTCGTCTCCTTTGCTTCTCCCTTGACACTAATAGTTCTACAGAGCTAAAGCTAGCATGTCGCACATTTCAACCAAATCCCCCCAACTTCACAGACATGCCTATAAAGATAACGAAGAATTCATTTTATATAGCTGCTCTTCTCAATTTATAGTTGCAGCGATATCATTCATTTCTATTCTGTTGGCAGATACGAGGGGGGCCATTACATGTTAAAGATATCTCTTCCTTTATAGATTTTAAGAGATTTAATGTCATTTGTTCTTCAGATACTTCCTTAATCTAATCCACTGGGTGAGGATAGTTAAGGTCAGGTTTTCAAAAAGAGTACATACACACGTCTTTTTAGATTCTTGGCAGCGATTCAGCAAATTCACTCAGATTTAAGTCGAAAGTCTCTTCACAAGCACTTTGCTCAAAGTTACCTTGGTATTTGCTCGTGCAGGAACAATGAATAATGTTGTTGAAAAGGCATTACTGACAAAAAAGGCATACAACAGATGGACAAAAGCCAAATATGAAACTCCTAAATTGCTTTAGGTGGGGAAAATGCCCGCGTTGATATGGTGCCGGGCTAGTTAGCAGCTGAATCTCATCACGCGAATGGATTCCCGCATGAAAGTCAACAAGATGACATGGATGCAGGGCCGTTGTGTAACCGTAACAGATTGTCTCCTGGGCAAACAACATCTTTACATGACACTGGGAATAGTAAACGTTTGCACTGTAAAAGCCCGAGAGTTTAACCCTACCTCCCTTCCCGTTTCGGCTTCCTTTTGTTCTCAGCGCTTATCAACACAAGAAAACAGAACAATAAAAAACACACAAAAAACAAGCTTCTTCTCTCCTCAGCTTGTGCGTGTTGTTGTCCTTTGGCAATTGTAGTCTCTCAACATGTTTTGTGCTTTTGCTGGCAGGAGAGGTGCACTATACAACACAGTTACTCCCAGAAGACATCTAAACAGCGGGGTGTTTAGTGAACATGCCTATTTGTTTTCTGACAATTCCCTCCACTCACTCACCAGAACTGGCAGATAGTGTCCATTTTTGTCAATTAAAACAGATGAGCTCAACTACTTCTATATTGTAGAAACCTTTCTGCCTTTGTACTCAAGACACTTTAAGCAGAAGGGGAGAAAAAAAGCGTGAAAACGAAAAAGCTGGCCTTCTCCTGAGAAACAACAACAACAAAAAAGAAGAGGATATTGTCAAATCCTGATACGCCAGGAGACAGGACCATGCATCATGGCGAACCAGCCCATAATGTCATCCTACCATGCCCTTTACCCGTGTAATTAGACCGTTGAGATTGCAATAGAAAGATGATTTCATTTGGAATGTCATTACATTTCCGCATGCGATCTTTGCCCAATTTATTTAATAGTTATAACCGCCCTCTCATTACTTTGTGGTGTGACCACTGCTGCAGAATGACTACCAAAAGCAATGGGAAAATAGATTCCACTGAGGTATTTTGTTGTCGCTAAAGAAAAATCAGAGGCCAAACGTGAGTCTGGAGCTAAAAGTGATTAAATTAATAATAAAATAAAGAAAAACCAAACCATCAAATTGTAATTCCAAACAGCAACCTCATTATCATCTATTTGTTCTGGTCAAAGGAAAGGACAGACACTGTGAAATAGCCTGTTGTTCTGTTTACCGGCTATGTGGTGCTGCATTACAAATTCAGGAGGCATGCATCCATTTGGCTGAAACAGATACAATCATTGGTGGTGTTAATGAAAAAAGATCTGCCTCAGAGAGCTCTCCCCACTCGTAATATTCTTCATGTACATTACTTCTAATTGTCTCCAATAATGAGATCCCACTACTAGAAGCATTTTTTAGAGACCCAGGAATTTTTTGCAGGTTCTGAAGTAATTACAGCTGACAACCACTAGTCAGCAGATTCGCTTTTCACTGTTCATTATCGTCTGATGCCACCAGGGTAACACCCAGCACAAGCTGATTCTCTGGTCGTCATACTTCCTGACCCTATGTATTTCTTGGCTAAGTCATTACAAGGTGTGAACTACCAGCCAGGAAGGCATATCCACATGCACGACTCCATTCTTGAACAACGTAAAATGTGGGCTGACTAATGTTATTATTACCCAGTCGAACAATATCAACAGTGAAACTCGTTAGTTAGATATGCCAGGAACCGACAGGAAAGAGCCTACAGATATCCATTGCCGCCTTTTCAACCACACCCACACACTTCACAGTCCACTGACAAAAATAGACAGAATAGATAAAGAATTTATTAAAAAAATCACATAATCTTCATTTCTTTGCGCTTTTTTTTTTTTTATAAAGTCGTATTCCTTTTCGTTATCTCTTGCTCATTAAAATTTTTTCACTATATGAAGCTACGAAAGAAGAAAGTAGAGTAGTGAGAAAGTACACAGCCTTAGTAGGACAGTGTTAGAAAAAAAAGGAACTAAAAATATGTCAACGTTAAATGAGGAAGGAAAACCTAAATTTGGCATCAGTTTCCAAATTGGGGCAAACGTAAAGTTCCGATGCAAAGGATATCCATAAGAGTGTCCTCAAACGTCCACGCTTTCCTCCTCACTATGAATGAAATTCCTAATGGGGCTATCCTAAAATATCTGCAGCGTTTCACACACTGACTCTTGCGCTGCCATTGCACCTGTGCGTGTAGTGCTTCCTTTAGGACTTAAATACCCTCAGGTGCATATAGTAACATCCTGGACTCCCAGACAGCTATATCCTGCTTTTTTCCCCTCTATCTCCCTCTAACTGACCCACTCTCTACTTCAGTCTGACTGGCAGTAGTTAAGAATGAACATGACCCTTACACTGACTTCTGCCAACCAAGCGGATGTCTTTTTAAATGGGGAGTCAGAAATGAAACATCAACATTAATTCCCTGCTAAATGATCCAATTGAATAATGGATGAGGGCACATGGAGATATGTAGATTTCCACCTTCTACCTTTATGAGCCTAATTGCTGCCATTCAAGCACACCTGAAGTCAGCTCATCCTCAACAGCAGACATGGCTACTATCAGTCAATAACGTTGGCTAAGCCTGTATCAAAGGGTAGCCTTTGCCGTCACAGATCCCTCATATTAGCTGTACTAACATCAAAGACAAAAAAACCTGTGATGTTATTCATATACTTGCACATTTGGGACTTCCAATGGGTAAATGCATCTTAAAAGATGCTCCGGTAGCATAAAAACAGTCTCAGTGGCACACAAAAATACACATTGGTCTTATCTTGAAACTTGAAACACATCCCAAACGATGTAGCGATCCTCTAAACACACACAGCGCGCACACACATAAACACAAACAGACACAGATTTTCTTACCTTGGTCTGGCAGCTGGCAAACATTAGGAGGAACAGTCATGTTCAGCACGTCATTGACAGCCGTGTCAACATAGTGTCCCCTCTGGACATCATGTTCGCTGTCGGTCTGGTCGCTCTCCTCATGGCCGCTGTCCTTCAGACTGTTCCCCTCCAGGTCCTTGAATGTCGATGTGCTACATGGGGGCCAGGAGGGAGGAAAGGGAAATGTTGATTAACTGTCACCTCACCTAAAAACATGCTCTTTTTCATCCATCTCTAATGTGATGGTTTGTGACGACTTGTCTATCTTTCGCTTCGTGTCCCTTTTTGTGCTTTTTGTTGCTTTCTTTAACCTGGTGCATTTCCATCAATTTAAAGTGGATGAATACTAATTTACACTGGCTCTAAGTCTAAGTTAAGCACCACACCTTTTCAAAGAACAAAACCTCTTTCCAGCTTCTGTTTGCACTTCCATGTAATAAGAAGGGCGTTTAAATCTCCTGACAGCCTTCTTGGATTAAGTGGACATTTTTCATCTTCATAGATAGCAAACCAGCCACAGGATGTTTCAGCCAGGGACATTTTGGATGGATGCACTGACTTCAAGGACATCGCATTGAACAAACAGGAGGCACTCACTCACTACAATCAAACAAATACTGCAGTAATCAGGAATTCCTGGAAGGAAGATGGATGTAGAAAATGCTGGAAGCATACAAACTGAGCATCTGCCTTGTTTGGGGCTCACAGTCAATAAAGAGGGTGGGGTGTGGGGGCACAATCAACAGCTGCACAGTAACAGCGTGATTTCCCTTCACTTGATTTCCATCCCACTGGAACAAATTCTGCTTTACAAACAACACTAAATAGGGGTGAATATATGAACACGTGTTCATGCACGAGAGAGAGACAGAGGGGAAAAAACATGAATGAGTTTATGTAAAGACAGACGAGGGTGTTAGAGGTTAGAGGGGAGGAAGAAGACAGACTGAGGAGAAGATGAAAGTAAACAAATGTGCACAAAAAGTGTAAAGGAAGCAAAGGACAGTGCAAGGTAGCTGCATTCCATAGTGCGAGCCTCACATTCTCCAGTGTGGGAGAGAGGACTGCAGTGGAGGTAATGCTGGCTCTCTGATGTTATCACTGTAATTGCACCTGTCCCAGACCAGAGGCTCCCTGGCTCCTGAGGGGATTTCTTTGTAGTATGCTGCAGAGGCCCACACTTGAATGCTCTTTGTTTACATTAATGCAGGGATTCTTTTGGGGAGAAATTGCCATAATGGGTTTTCAAAAGGCTGGGATGGCCTCAAACAAAAGGAAGCCTGGAATGTTCTATAGCTGCAGGTAAGAAGGGAGAACTATAGTTTACAAAGTGAGACTGCTTACAAAACCCTCTTTGGCTTGAGGGAATTGTGAAACCCATCCCAGTCTCCAGTCCTGAATTCCTCAAACCCTAGCCAAGATCTTGGTTTGGGTGAGCTGAATAACAATGCACAATGAAAACATTTATCCTTCTTTCCCTGACAAACGGGAAAAAAGGAGGCAATTATGGTCCATTCGTGACTGTTTTCTTTAAAAAAAAAAATTTTAAACATAATATGACGATTAGGTAGTTGTTTCTTTTTTCCGTTTACCTGATAAAATTCAAGTTTATGTGTAATTAATGAAGCAAAGTGCATAAGTGTATCACACTTATCTGCAAATATGAAAATCATTACTTGCAGATTCTGCTGCCCTGTGTAATTTAATAATCCGAAAGTATGACTTTGTGCCTCATCCCAACAAGTGTCTACTAAACGCATTATTTTAGAGTAATACTATTTATCCTAAAATCTTATCCTCCCCTTGCAATTATACAGAATGAAGAACATGCAGGAACACATGAAAACTACTGCAACAGTAGCTGTGCACTCATTAGATAAAACAATTACAGATAACAATGGTAATGAGGTGCTGGTAACAATTCCTAATCAAGACATACCTTTTAATGAGGTGGGCTCTGCTGTTCACGTAACTGGAGTCAATGGAATAATTCTCCGTCTGTAAGAGAGTGATGGCGGAGCAGGTGGGGTGGGGGTTGTGGTGGAGGGATGATGGGGGCAACAGAGAGAGGTACTTTTAATAATGGAAGCAACCAAAATAATGTTACCAGTAATTGGCTTTCAGTAGAGATGTTATTTTACACAAAGGCCCTGGTGAGCAGCCTCGGCTTTCAAAGGGCTGAATCCTATTCTCTTTCAAAGCACACACACAGAGGGGCTGACTGGGAGTTGAGAGCTGAGGAGAGTGCTGCAGTGAGCGCAGCCTCTCTTCTCCTGTTCACCCTCCCTGCTCTCGATCCCTTGCTCCCTCCCTCCACTGCCGGTCAGCCCACTGTCTTTAAAATGGAGTCATAAGGGAGGACAGACTATCATGCAGACAGAGGGAGAAGAAAAGTTTCCCTCTGAACTCTTCACTTTTACCATGTTTGAGAAGACATTAATGTGGATATATTAAATAAATAACTGCGAGAGAAGTAGATGAAATTAAGAATGTACCAGGGGAATCTTAACTTTGCAATTGCAGATGAAAAGGCTTTCAGAATATGCATGCGATAGATCTCTGACCCACATTAGAGAATGCAGTTCAAAGAGATCTTACATTCATTTTTTTTCTTCCCAACATTTATTTAGCAAGGATAATGTCTGACGAGAAGAGCACACGGGCAGAGAAACTAGTGTAAACTAAGCAAGTAGACCCTCCCTGCATCTGCCAAGCGTCTACTTACACAAGGTAAGATGCCAGAAGGCCATAGGATATCAAATCCTCTCAAAGGACACGCTCAGTCCTGCAAAAAGCCGGGACGTGACCCTTTTGACAAGGTTTGATAAGATGCAGGTATTTTCTCCTAAAAGAAAGCGAGGCCCTTCACTTAAAATTCCATTGTGCAGATACTGTATCCTGATAACAGCTGAGTCCATGGCTGGCTTCCGAGGAAAGTCTACAGTGTACCGATATCAAAGCCCCGTTGAAAAAAGTCACCCTGATGGTAAGAAAGGTTAATGCTGGCACCGGAGCGGAGTTGCTTATTATCAAGTGAGCTGCACATTTGACAGAAGCCTGCTGTTGAGGTAGCAGTGGCCCTGCAGCTGTCATACGTGGTGACCAGACAGATTTGGATTAAAACTCAGTGTGCAACTGTGCGAACACTCTCCTTATTAGATGTTAATGGGGTTGAACATTTTGAACTTTTTCAACGTCTGAGTGGAAGTGAAACCCCAATGCAGATGAGTCTGTGCGGTGAGGTTGGGAGGGGCAGAGGAAATGTCAAACATCAGTCCCAGTTTTCTTGGATTTTTTTTTTCTCCCAATAAATAAATAAAAATAAATAAATAAAAGCGATGCTGGAAGATCACAGCGTTTACCCCTGGCGAACGGCTCCTGTGACCTATTTGCAGTTAATGTTAATTTGTTCAGATTGATGCCATTCTCACCTGGCTTTAATAACAAAGTGTGCCGTCGTTATTTGTCAGAGTCTGACACACGTCGTGTCCCTACAGTGGATAAAAACGTTTCTATAGCACAAGCCTGTTTATCTTTAAATAGTCTGACGTGCACTACGTCTGTCTTAAATAAGCACAAGAGCTCCTGCTTGCCTTCTCACCTCCTTTATGCCTCATTATTTTTTTTTTTGCATGAAAAATGCATGATAATAAGCAACAGTGCAACGTGGGCTTCTGATTGGGGTTTGTTAAATTATGATGCAATATATTTATGCACTGAAGGTTAACATCATTCCTTTTCCCTTTTACCATTTACCCCTAATTAAACTTTAACTCATTAAAATGGGGAAGATAATTCATTAAAAAAAGGAATTTAATTAACATTTTATTATTATCCCATAATTTGAAGCACGCAGTGTTTGTTCCTTTGTATTACCCCTGACTCCTTTTGTTCCTGATCAGCTTGAGTCTTTTTTATATCAAAGGTAACCTGTAAACCAAATAAATCAATAATTAAAGATTTTAAAGTATGCTATTTTTCACGGATAATCTGCGTAGTGCTCTATCAGATTGTCTCTGCGCATTGCTGTAACGATTCCAGTGCAGATACTTGATCTGCTACTGCGTTACATTATTACCTACGCTGCATTTTGATCGCAGTGTACACGCATTAAACTGCTTCATCTGCTATAGCGGCTGTGCATCCAGGAAAACAGAAATGAAAATGCAAGGCGTGAGTAACAAGGAGAAAACTTAATTTAAACGACAAGATAGAAAATTTTCTTGTAAATGTCACCCTGGCTGCCGCCTGTAATTGGTGTGGTTAACATGTTCTATGTGAGCATTGCTTAGAGAGGAGTGTATGCCGCTGCTCTCACGCTGTCCCTGTACTGAAAATGAACTGTATTTTTGATAATGCAAATATCAGATAATGATTTTACATCAAGCTCTTTCAAGAGTGTACAACGCAAAGAGATTCCTCATAATATTCTAGTCGATAGTGTTGCATCACCATCTCTTCCACATCAGCTCTTCATCCACTTTACAGCTCCCCATTAACCAAGAATGTGGTTTATTTTCTCCACTTATCAAATTGTTAGTGGAATTAGGCGAACGCCTATCATGTGAAGGCTTATTCTTGTCCACTGATGAGTCAGTCGGTAGTGCCTATTCTGAGGAATAATAGCTTGAACTTCCTGTAAAGAAATGTAATGTCTTCCCCCACATTTCTAACCAACCTCAAATTGGAGGACATGTCAATATATCTTGCTGGGAGGTCAGGTTTCAGGCAAGAGGATGAGGACTGCTTAACTACAGCGAGGATGCCACAAATGGCTACTTAATCAGGTTGGACAATGTGTTGTTGTGATTTGAGCGGCCCCAGTTTGGCGGCCAGAGCCACTCTATCCCCATAATTATTGTTCCGTTTCATCTGGAGGGCTGGAGGCAGGAATGTAGTCCCTGGTGTCGCCGGGTGACTGATAGGTAGTGTCAGCATGAGTGGGGAGCGGAGTGAAAAGAGAGTAGAGAGGAGCGAGAGACGGTGAAGATGGGAGGAAATGGGTGAGACTTGACCTCTGGGAGACTTGCTGTCCAGTTGCTGCAGCCCAATAGCTTTCCCCTTTTCACCCCTTGCTTCTTTCTCTCCAGCAAAACCCGAAGCACAGGGACGGTGGACTTGCTTCTCTGCAGCTGAGAGGAAAAGCAATCTCCTCGCCTAGTTGCTGCCGTAAGATTTGATTTGCCTTCCTCCCAGCGTGACAATTGGTTCTGCAGTCTGGATGCAAGTGTATTCATTGTGTGGGGGCATGGGAAGCACCAGAGAGAAGAGGAGGAGTGGGGGAGTGAAGACACCAGTTGTTACACCAGTAAACACCCGACAAGTTCAGCAGATGTCACACAGATAGGAGAGAAAAAGAGAGAAAAAAAATGTCACACAGCTGCCCTACTGTATGTATTATTGAGGCTGATATGGCACAGAGTAACATTTAAACAAGGAAAAAACATCATGCACTAATGACATGCTATTTAAAAAAGATGCTGCTAACAGCTATTTGCTTTATACTTAAATTGGTTTTCCATTACAATCTAAAGAAAACAAGTGGAATGAAACATGATATATATCATATATATATATACATATCATATATATATGTGTGTGTGTGTTAAAAATTAAAAATGCAAAAGATTAAGTTTCACTTTAATACCAGAGCAATCAACCTTTTTCTGAAATACAGCAAGAATGACACATGTCCTTGAAGACATTTGGGTGACGGGGGCTTTAAAAAGGCTACGCATCTAAAAGTAAGATAAAATGGTTACAGATATGAGCGATTCGCATCTGTCATGGATGCAACTCTAAAATGTCATCAATTTAGCTGACAAAAAACATCCAGCCGTACTCCATGTGGACACAAAATGCTCTTACTGCCACACTGAAATGCACAGTTTAAAGATAAAGAAAAACAGACCAGAGAGAATCTATTACAACTGTCAGATTACATTTTGCATTTGAGCAGACCTCCACTTTGTGTTTGAGCAGTCTGTGGTTGTGCCTCAGTCTTTGTTTATCAAGGACTCCCTTTGGCCTCACAAGGAAATGTTAAACATAATGTTCCCTGTTATTGATATCCCATTGCTAAAGCAAGGGATGAGAGGGAAGCAATCCGGGCAGGTTAAAGGAAAAACCAGCTGCAATTAGGGAAGAAAGAATGGGTTCATTATCCCTCTAGGTTCAACTAAAAGAGTTGAAAAAAGTAAGAAAGCGAGGAAATTAAAGAAAAGAATAAAAGTTTATGAAAGTGACTGTTAACACATATATAAATTTGGGTTTTTTTAAGTTTATTTATAAAACCCAATATATTTCATATTGACACCGACAGTTTCATATTCCTTTTTTATTTCTTAATACTCTTTTCTAAATGTACACTGCGAATATGAGCTTTCATCCTCTCGCACATACACACCCTCTATCTGCACTTCCCTACAAAAGCACTGCTCCAGCAATCCCTGACTTGCAGGTCTGTGCTGGCGCCCGCTGTCCTCGTCTTTAGGTCTGCACCCAGGAACGTCTCTAAGCAGCTCAGACTCAGTCTGCTTCTTATATTGTTTACCGTGTAAGAAAAAAAAGGAAAGTTTTTCGGCTCCTGAGATGCAATAACCCTCACTAGCTTCCAAACCTTTGCCCTCTAACCCAGTGACCACCATCACCACTTTCTTCCTGATTATAAAATTTCCCATAGACCCTCTGCCATCTGCTAGATTATAGATTTCCCTCTTCCTTTAGAGAGGCCCCGGCCCCTGAGGGAGGATCAGCGGTAAAAAGGGTGAAAGAGTGCCTGAGGCACAGCCGTGGTCCTGGATGAGATTACGTTTTCTATTTCTGCCTGCTTAAAGGGGTCTGCTGTGATGAATACAGAGAGTTGTTACTATTTAATATTAACTGACTCTCCTGTAAACTCAAATTATACACAATCAATTGTGATAGAGGGGAGCACGTGTGACAAATAACCTGCCACATTGTCTGCATCATTTCACTTCATCAGCCATCAATTCACCCCAAACCCAGAAGCCCATTTGAAAATCAATCATGTCACGAAACTGAGTGATTCTGTGGAGAAAGGTTTTTAAGACTTCCTCTCGCCCAGCTGTAGTTCGTGCATGTCTACACTCTCTGTAACTGGAAAAAAAAGGGTGAAATAAATGCTGTTGCGAGGTCACTTGTATCCATCAACACATTTGTTAAGTGTTCATTATTGTCACAGCAAACTAAATAACAGCTTTTCTGAAAAACAATGACACAGATACGTAACTACGACAGCCCTTCCTGCCTGTGTTTCCTCGTCTTCCCGTGTGAAATTGAGCAAATATTTACCCATTCAAAACAACACAATCCCCGTCAACCCGTCCGCGTAAAGGACGGGGAAAACGGCCAGAGTCCAATTCTATTGCTTCCTCCACCTGTGTATATAACATCTAAAGAAAACTGCAGACCGCGTGGCCGTCTTCTATTCTGAAACAGAGACAATAGCCCAGACCAGTCTCCATGTCACTCAGGACTACAGGCTCCACACAAGTCCAGTTAGTAGAGATGTGATTAATTATACATACATTGATAGAAACAGCATTCATTATTCATGAGCTGCTCAACGTCAAAGATATTTCCCTCCCTTTCAGCATGATGAAAAGATTTTAAATAATAGCCCCCATTTGCAGATGTCTGCATTCCAGCGGAGTCGGCTGACGCTAAAGAGGCTTAAGTCAGAGCTGTTGTCTTACAGGGAATCACTGCTTGGGCCCAACATGTTTCAAACTGTTGGTGGCTGTTTGGTTTCCTGGGGGGGTGCTTTTGTTTTGCTTTTGTCTGCTGCTTTTAAGGCTTTCCGATGGAATTATAGCTTCCAATTAGAGCGAATAGGTGTCTACTGCCTCAACCAGCCACATAAAAGTGGATAAGGTTTCATTCAACACCTGTTCAGCGTTCAGGGCTGTTCAAGCTACGTGCATGTCACAAAGAAAACCTGTGCTTCTCCATGACATTAGGATCCATGGTTTTACATAGTAAATAAGGGGGAGGAAAGAAAAAGCCTCGACTATCAATGCTGTTTCCTCAAAGAAATCGGCTTACTTTTCTTAAAGCCTGTGGAGCCCAATCAAACTCAAATGGCAGGAACTTCCCCTTTAGGCAAGTCTTGAGGGATTTTCTTTAATTTGGATGTCAGACTGAAAAGTTTTCTCACTCCTCTCATCCCAAAATCCGTTAATGTGTGTATGGCGCCGCATGAGAAAGGTAGGTGGTGATTTTCTGAATAGACTCCGCGAACATCAATGAGAACATCTAATCCAGGTAGACTTTATGGTTTCCGGCCCTCTAGGAATAAGCATTACAAACACATGTTTTAAGCAGTCATTTAGTTTCTCTGAGAGAATTACTAGATAGCAATTTCACTGCTCAGTTGTGGCCTACATTAGCCAGTGTTGAGTTAGTTTGGGTGGAGGGGAGGCGGCTGAATTAGAGCACAAGATATCCCCAAAGGTTCTCCCCACCTCCCCTGGGCTGGGCCTTAAAAATAAACACTCAGAAACACTGCAGATTATGTAAACACATTCTGCTTAAATGCTTACGTGAGAGCAGTGACTGAATAAACAGCATAACTTTCAGTCACTTTCAAAATCAGTAAACTTGGAATTCATTTTTGAATAACTTGATGCACATGACGACAGAAGTCTATCAATGTGCGTGGCGAGCGGATCAACTTGAACTCTTGTACAATCTCACTTAGCGGCATAAAGGCGGCTGCCAGTCACATCGGTGCTGCTGTAGCCTCTCTTGTTCGTGTTCTCGCTCTCTCTTTTTTTTGTCTTGCTCACTGTGACAAGGCATCTTTGCAGACATTTTAGTTGGATGGAGATTTGCAGCAGCTCATTACAGACTGGGAGGCTCTGTGAGCGGATGCAGTCACTCGGAGATGGATTGAGTGGGTCTGTTTATTGACATGCCTTAATCTGACACTGGGTAAAGGGAATGAGTCACCGCCTCCAGACACACTACCACATCACAGCCACTCCAGCAAATAGGGAGGCAGCACCTAGGATACAAGTGGAACTTCATCAGTGCTCATTAATCCAACAACCCCAGGCCACTCGCTCAAACAAACCATGTTTACACTGCATGTTGGCTGGATGGAGGGGTGATGGAGCTTTTCAAAGGGCATGTGTGCAGGTGCTGAGAACTGCACACACAAATGCGCATACTGTTGCTACACGTACACATATGCACAAACACACGTACAAACAGGTACTCTAGCCTCAAGCTCATGAAAAACGTTCCCGCCCTCATAACCCACAAGCCCCCAAACACATTATCTGTGTAGACCAGCTGCTAAAACTCACTTGATGCACTTTGTCTCGCACATCAGAGCTGGCGCTCAGATCAGGGGTTACTGATTGGGCTTGATGCCAAAGTATGTAGAGCAAAAAGGGGCTTTTATTTAACGGATCTTTTAGCTTTTGTCAGAGATGGGCCACTCCTATCAGCGATTCGGCCACGGAGGCCTAGTTAGCATTTTGATCCTATTTGCTGGTGCTCCAGTGTGACTCACATCTGGTGATAATATTTGGGATGAATCCTTCTAGACAGCTATCGGTGCTGGGATTGACAGCAGAGTATTAGCCGCACGCACATCTGTAAATCCAGCTTGTTAACAGGACTGTGACAGACTGCCATCAGGACGGAGACGGAACAAAAACAACAACTAATGCTTTGTGACGACACCAGTGCTTGTTTTCCATTTCACCACTAATGTTCAGTACAATGTCTAAATGTGAATTCTTTGTCTTTTATATTTGAATATAAATTTATGAAAAAAGTTTAAAAAGGAGTAAACAAGGAGCGCGTGTGAAACGCATAAGCTAGTAACTAAAATAAACCTTTTTTTGAAGAAACACACAGGCGCACAGGGAAAGCAGGCAAAGGGGAATAAATACTATGTGAGTCAGAAAGAGAATTGCACGACACGGATTTACATTAAAACACTTTGTTTTTCATGCAGAAACACACACACTCACACGCACACAGAGTCGCAGTGGGGCAGAAAGTCTGAGCGGGGCCTGATGTCTGCTCCACCGGGGACTGGGAGCGCAGCAGCTTGAGAGCAGGGCCAGTGGATAGGAGTCCAGATGTAGCAGCCTTGACCCACTCATTTGTAAGGGAGGGGTAGAGTTAGGATGGGGGGTATTTCAGCAGCTGAAACACACAGGGATTAGCCACAGTGACTTCATTTAATTTAATTTGTATTAGGGCCGTCTTTGGGGGCAAACATCGTTTTTAACTGCGAGGGGACATACGGGGTCATGGAAAACAGCAACAGACGGTGGATCTCTGCCTCCTACCCCCGCAGTGCATCAACAGGGGAACGGGACGCACTGTATTCTCAGACGTACAGACACACACACACACACACACACACACACACACACACACACACACACACACACACACACACGCGTACACACGATTACACACACATGCACAAATAAATACACCTGAGCAAATGACTTGTTTCCCTCAAATTATGACTATATTATCAAGTCAAATCTCTCAAACTGACATGCATCTTAAACCTTGCATCAACCTTTCCATAGCTCAATTTCTTGAAATGAAGGCCTTTAATCCTTTTGTTCTGCCACCATGAACAACATGTAGTAATTTTCGTTGCTTATCAAAGCTCCGCTCTGTGCAGTTCTGTGCTTGTGTTTGTGTGTGTTGCAAACACTAAGCTGTTATCTACCAAGAACATATCTTAGGGGTGGATGTTTATCTGTGCTGATGCAGATTGGAGGAGTTCTCTTTGTCTCAGTGCAGTGGTACATAACATTATTTGTCTTTTGTTTTTTCATCGTTTATTTCTCCAAGGCTGATATAGTTTGATGTCCTATAGTGGAGAAATCCTTTTAGTTACCCCCAGGCATCTAATGTGCTTTTACTTGTAATCTGGGAAAGGCTGAGGGGGAAAATCTGTGCACAATCAAATAATTTAACTCCCTTTTGTATTCAGTGCAACATGACTTACAATGCAAAGTAGAAGAGGAAAACAAATCCAGTAAGTGAGTGAGTACCCAAGATTCCTCCTTACAATTTACACTAGCTCTGTGGAAAAATATGGCACCGATCAGCTATCAAGTCTGCTGTAGCCAAAGCCTGCGGTCATGCAAAAGCTTCCTCTCAGTCTTGCGCAGGTGATGTAGTCAGAGAAAAAGCTAATGTACCATGCACTGGGAGAAGAAATTTTATTACAAACACCGTCAAAAGAAAGAAAGAAAGTATATCGCCTTGTCTGTGTGAGACAGAAAGGACTGTACTGCTGGAGCCTGTTCAAGACTATCAGGCACTCGTTTTTCCTCTCTCCCCCAGCCCCTATCAAAAGATGTTACTGTGTAAAATGTCAAAGAAAAAAGAAGCAAGAGAAGTAATCTCCTTCTCCTTTTTGATCGCAAGTGGAATAATTGGAACCCTCTTAGGCTCATTACAAGAGTTGCCCGCCAGCCAAAAGACGGCTCCAACTGCCCCTCTTCATTCATGTTAGAGCTTTGAAAAATATTGCTTCCTCTAGTAACAACTCTTTATGAGATGCAATGACTAGAGGTCCTGGTACCTACATTAACGAATAATCCCACAATGCCTTTGAAAATATATCTTTCAACTTCTACTGTCAAACATCAATTCTGAGCAATGGGAGGGAAACAGCAACAATCTGGCTCTGTAATAATGTCATTATGCATATTGCACAGCACTTCTCACCATTACCCTTTTTTTTTGGCAGTGCTGTTCTTCTCAATTACATAAGTTATTCCATATGTATCCCTATAACTGATAGGCTGGTCTTCATTGTTATTACAACTATGCTTGTAATTATCGTGACTCTAATTACTATTACTGTATTACCCAAATTAACCTTATTCTGGGTTTAGATCACCCGCGCTGACGCTAGCCAAGACATGCCTATGAAGAATGGCACCAATGCCCCTTCAGATAAATCCAGTATAATTAGCTGTGTGCCTTACAGGGCCTGTGTGATGGTAATAATTAGAGCTACTGTAGCAAAGGTCATGCAAAACAATTTAGAGAGGATGCTGGCTGCTTGTGTAATGGGAGGAGGAAGGCGGAGCTCCTATTCTGTCTTTCAGAGATCGAAAACGTATAGCTGTTACTTTACCTCTGCATTTGCTCCGTTTTTAACCAATGCTCTCAAAATAATAAAAATTGAAACCCCATTTTAATGGCAAGTAGACTTCCAGCTAACACAGTTTAAATGGATCCATGATTAGATTCGAGGAAAGTGCTACAGGGTGTATCTGTTAACTGGTATCAGCGGAAATCGATTCGCTGCCTTAGAGGTGTGATAGCCGCCCCATCGCACTGTTGTTGCATCTGTTCATTAGTTTGAGTTTAATGTGTTTATGCTTACCCTTAGTTATCACTATTAATTGTGGAAGAGAGGGAGACGGCGAGAGATGTTCTGATCTACCCAAGTGCACAGGTTAATGAGCTGAGTCAAAAATGTTGACACAGAGGTAAACAAGTACTCACACCGAAGGTTCTTCTATTTCTATGCTCCCCCCATGTGGCTTGGCTCTCTCTGCAATTCCCAGATTGCTCCTAAGCTGAGAGCTCAGGGTTCTCAGTCTTGATCCATCAGGAATTCACTCTGCTCCCTCACCTCGCCACCATCACACCCCGATGAGATAAGTAACAGCCTCGTACTCAAAAATAGCATCTCAAACAACACATATGCTTATGTGTGCTAGATTGGTCTCCATCCCCTGCTGCAAAACACACACCTCCTCGTACTCCCACAAGTCTCAACAACACTTCTTTAGCAAAGAGGGATGCAAAACAGCCCTAAAGTGGTAGTATAAGACTTTTGCTGCAGCTACTGTCTGTCACCTGAACTATCACTGTTTTGCATGTTGAAGTTGATTTATTACAGCAAAGTGCCTCACATTACTGTCGACAAAACTGGGATGTTTTTAAATTTTGGCATGCTTTACCTAGCTTTTTAAGAGCTCGTGATTTGCATTAATTTGCACACAGCACTTAGCTAATAGTTCAGAATTTTGAAAATTACCCTAATTTGCTTTCTAGATAAATTAGATGATTTGAAAACTACACTCGCTCGATAAGCATGAAGCTCAAGTAGAAGACAGGTAGCTAAGCTTGCCATTAAGACTGCAAACAATAGGATCTGTCCAAAGGGAAGCCACACACGCTTCGAAAACATACAAATCAACATCTTAGTGTTTGCTTCTACAGGAAGTTGTGAGCTCATATTTTTCCTTCACACATTGCCTTACTTCCTAGCTTTCCTCTATGTATGCCAATCAGATATATAGTGATATCAAAACAAATAATTTAATTAATAATAAATGCAGAAAAAAAACTAATCCATCAATAAATATTATTACAGGAGCAAATATTAAACACTATACACCAGGTGGGAGAATTAAAGCTTTCTGCAATCAAGTACCATTTTAAATTAATAGTGAAACTACAGGAAAACTCACACAATCCTTTTATTTGTCACCTCGATCATTTTATCCTGATATACGTTCGGATGATTTCTGAGGCAGTCTTGAATCCACATTTTTCAGCAACAGCGACTGAAGCCATTGTGTCATATAGTTAATAAATGTGTGTGTAAAAGTACTTGACTGCAATACAAACTGCACTCATCAACTGTTGTTGGATGTCGAATTAATTATTATTATTATTTTTAGTTTTTTATATATTTTTTTAAATTAGAGTCCACACACTAATGGAATTCATGCAGTGGAAGAAGAGGCATACACCAGGATCCATATGTCTTTGTGACAGCAGGGATTTAAAAACTGTAAATTGTGATTATCATTGATCTCATTCATCAGATGCCTAATCTCTATGACTCACATCCACACTGGCCCCACTGGGTGACGATGAACTGTCCACCCCCACATCTGAAGTCCAAAAAAAAAAGTGTTGAGGAAAGCAGCGATAAGCGGGGCCTTATCCTTTTAAAGACACTCCCGTAATCCATCAGCGGTGGGAGGAGGGGGGGGGGAGGCTTCAGCTTTAAGGGACTTAGTCTGGATTATAGCTAGTCCTCCAAATTAAACCAAAAGTCAGCTTTCTGCAGTTGCTCATGCAAGCTGGCAACTGGCTTGTTACCAGCTCTACAAACATGGCAAATGATGAAGGTCTATAATTAGAACATTTTCTCACTTAGCCACCAGATAAACTAACAAAAGTAGCACAGCAACAAAGCCTGACCCATTCCCCACTAAAGTGACTATTCTATCTTTCTGTCTCTGACCTCCTGTGATTTGACTCGTACCTGACTCTGGTTGCCGGCCAGCTTAACTACAGACAAGCTTCTCAACCAGGGCAGGGCTGTTACGTCCCCATTGATGCCACTTCCCACAGCAAAACAAGGCCAAATCTGAGGCTTAGAGGCTAAAATAATCATTACTGGGTTGCAAACAAATGAAAAGTCAGAACACTACTCCCATGTCTGCCTCCCTCTGACATTCTTTTGGATTGATTTTTGTCAGATATACAAATTCATGCTGCAGTAATTTATAGGAATATTTTAACATGTTGGGAAATATGCTCATATGTTTTTTTTACTGGGACTCAAGATCATCGATACCATTCTCATGCTAGTGCTTCCCAGATGAAGTTAAAGCAAGCAACTGATATGCTACCTGGAAACAGGGAGCCTAGTTCTATGCAAATGTAATAAAATGTGTATGCCACCAATGACAAACCTCAGAAAGCAATGTGTTATATCTTGTTAGGTCCATTTACTGAAGGAAAAAATGCAAGCAGTGGTAAAATGACAGTCGTAGTCTGCCTTTGGCTAAATCTTAACATGGAGCAAATATATATTAGAGTAGTTTTTCTTTATTTTCAAAGATCCAACAGTCAATTTTGTCAAAAGATTTTGCAAACTGATTCTTTTAAGGAGACTATTTCACCAAACTGGGAGGACAAATGTTTCCCTCTGTTTACAGAGCGAACATGTTGTGTTCATCTCTGTGCATGCACATACATGCATTGTGTTGATACATCAGAGTCTGCTTTGATGTAATAGTCCCCAAACTTGATAAGAGCACTTGAATTTACCTCCACGGTGACCCTCCTGCTTTATTCCCCCAAGGAGGAGTCAGTCTGTCATTAAAGCACAGAAATTATAAACAATCTTTAATTTAACAAGTGCAGACATGCTGGCTTCTCCGTTCACTAGCTTCCCATAAAACTGAACTAGGAACAGCTAATCTTGAACTAAGGAGGTTACTGAGGAACGCGCTGCTCTCGGAGCAGTCTGACAGAGGCCAAGTGCTTTTCATTCATCTACTTGGCTGCCTGTGCTGTGGTATGTCAAATCATGGACGTGAGGGGAAAGTCAAAACTGTTGTCCTATTGTGCTCCACGGCCAGACGGCTGAACCCTGAACATTGTTTTATAATGCCAAAAGAGAGACCCGAGATGGGGGTAAAGTTGTTACCAATTCCCATGGAAGACAATAATAAATATCAGTGTTACTGTTTTCATCTTCCACACTCAGCCCAGAGTAGATATCTAATTTATTCCCAAGCATTTTTGCCTTCATAACTTGACCTAATCTCACTCAAGCAAAGAAATGGATTCCCATCTTCTCTAGAAAATGGATATGGGTGTAAATAATATGCCTGGACACTTTCTGAAAAGCCTTAATCCCAAGAAAACAAACCTGATTGAAGCAGGCCCACCTGATTTGCGTTCAGGAAAACTAGATAATCAAAATGCAAAACAGCCTTTGATAGAAAAATTAGCCAAGTTCTAACATCAAATCCCCTACAAACAACATCAGCATATTCGCCTCCTGAACTTTTATTTGTATTCAGTGTTTGGGTTTTTAATGTAATCACAGTGCATTCGGGGCTCCATCAATGAGCTATTCTGATTTGCGTCAGGCTGAATCACACTAACTGCTTAGAGGTCTGCAGACATCATGAATGAGAAAAGGACCCACACACTGAACACATTAGGGGTCCTACCATCGCCTTAGACAGAGGTACAATGGGTAAGGGAGGCGAGATAAAGGAAGGGGATAACAGGGGTGAATGAATTGCTGACGTTGATCAGGCAGAGAAGAAGGGCAGAGTGGGAGAAAAGAAAAGAGGAGGCCCAAGACACTGGCCACACAGGGCATGAGGGAATGGGGGGCTTTGAGAGGCCTACACTCGGTCATAGCCCATTAGCCCGGTTGGGTGAAAATGCTACAGCTCATTACATGCTCTGCCTCTGTTGTGTGGATGAACAATGCACAATTACGCTACCCTGCTGCTTCTCTAGCCATACTGCTGCATGCCTCTGAGGCGGCTGATATTGCTGCTATAGCGGCTCGCTTGCCAACAGCCCCCGTGCTCATCAAACATCCCATACATGGACTCCCTAACGCAAATTCAGGTTTATGTGTAGAAACAAAAGTGCTGTTTGAATGTGCTAAAATGAAAAGGGGAGAAGCAGGAAGGTCTACTCACCATCGGTGTGCACAAAACAATGGCACAATGCAGCATTTGTGTGAGTAATATAATGACTAATGTCTAATCCACCTTCCTTAAATTGTATTAAATGCCAGACAAGCGACAAATGGATAATTCTTTTCTTTTCTTTTCACAAAGTGTAAGACTTATCGCGAATCCAGGTGCAGTCTGAAAATATAGATCCAAGTGTAAGAAAACTAGAGTCCCTGAAACTGCTGTGACAATATCTGCAATGCAGTGAATAAGTGAGCCCAGGATTCATCTATCCACCAGCAAATTGGTTCACTTCAAGTCTTGCTCCTTTCCACTCTACAATTATGCATGCAGAAGTTGACATTTAATCTGATGGGGGAAATGCTACATAAGATCCTCCTGCTCCCTCTTTGTTTTAGGCAAAAAACAGGACACTTGGAAAGGTCATTCTTCCCTGGTGTCAGAGCTGGCTGCTTGGAAAAGTTTCTGTTCACAGCGACTATTGTTATGTTTCACAGAATCCCTCCCCCATTTCCCTGTCATTCAAAAGGCACAACATCAGCACTCAAGAGAAAGCCCTGGGAACTCTTTTAACAATGTGGTAACAAGTCTGACAACCCACAGTTCAACTAAAACAGGACAAGGGGAAAATTAGAAGCCCGATATCTATGAATTTTAATTAATACCTTTTCTCTGTGCATTTGGATAAAATTAGTTTTTGGCACACGTAACGGTCATTACAGGAGAATTGTAATTACTTTTTTCTCACTTCGTTTACTTTCCCAAAAACACTGTGCTTTTGTTGTTCAATAACACATCTGGAAAGAAAACAATTATTTTTCCAAATATGGATGGCAAGCCCTTTGCTATTCTTATCTGCAAGAGGGAACAAATATATTGAAGCAGTGTTTTCTTCCAGTGCATGCCAGTAGACATTGTAAATATGCTTCAGTTTTAATATTCTTAAGCCACAGGGATGGCAATCGGCACATTCCTCTTGACACACACTGAATGCAACAAAGAAAATAATATTGTGAGCAAATAGATTTCACTTCTGGCCATAACAAGTCTTAGGGTTTGTATTTTTTTAAATATGTAAGCTGACCTTTCCTATCCTATATTAATGTAAATACAGACATTTCCACAAAAGGCAGCAAAATCTGAATTAACGAGAGAAAGTTTTTTTTTTTAATAATATTTTTTTATTATTCTTGTGCTCCCGAAGCTGTGTGAAAAGTTACCTCAGACTTGTATTACTTGATTTCCATGTTTATTTCTGAAAAACCTCACCCCCGCTTTGTTTCACACTCGAGAACAGCCAGACTTGGCACATAAACTTTGCTAAAAAAAAATTTTTTTAAAGTGTGACCTGCTGGAATGACCACTTTAAACGTCTCAGTAAATCACTGGTGATGGTACATTTGCACACCTCTGTTGTCCTCCTCGTGTTGCAGGATTTCCACTTGAGAAAACAAAATGTGGCATATTTGTGTCAGAGAGCATAATTTGAAAAATACAAAAAAACAACAACACCAGAGGAAACTCATTTAAATGGGTAATTACGTCCATGAAGCATTGCTTGCAGGACTTAACAAGGTGCGTAATGAGGGTCCCCTTCCCCAGTGATAAACGTCATCGCCTTGTCCATTTTCTTCATTTTGCCATTTCTCATTTAGGGGTGGACCCATCAATGTACGAACCCAGTGCTGTCATACCTCTTTTAGCTGACTGAAATTAGCATATGACTACAACCATTACCTAAATATTTTTGTTTCACAAAAACCCCTTTGGTTAAAGGATTTAGGGGGAAAAAAGCTAAATTAAAGTGTATCTTCCTCAAATTAAGTAAAATTATCTCAAAAGATTGAGGAATGATTATGTCGACATGGTTTTAATTTTTTTTAGCTGATTAAGTAAAATCATCTCAAAAGATTGAGGAACAATTACGTAGATATGCTTTTACTTTTCTAGCTCAGAGTAACTGTGTGCGTGCAATCTTCTGACACGTGCCTCTTGCGGTACGCGGTTATTTGACTCGAGATTTTTAACTGCTGAACGAATCTGACACGCCTCAAAGGATTGATTTTAAAAGACCGTCGAGATTTAAAGGAAAGATATCGAGTGGTGCAAAACTCAAAACACCGTCGTTCGTCTGTGCCACGGAGCACATTCACGAGTCCACAAATGTAATCATAATATTTGTGTTTTCAAGGGGGAAGAGCATCTTGTACATGCAATAAAGAAGCGACATGATTGCTATCTGTATCGCGGTTAATACGATTTGGGCAATAAAATCTCTTCCTCATCCCAATGCAGTATTTTAGACAGAAAAATAACATGTTTCAGGCTGCAGCAGTACAGGTTGAAGAAAATCATTGACATCCTATAAATAGATATCACCCCCTTTTCCCTCCCACTCTGTCTCGACTCGATTTTTCAGGCCTTGCCATTTTTCTGCAGCATAACTCCCTCTGTACAATCTTTGCAAGTCACATGTGGTTAAGGATACATGCAGTGACATGTGTACATCAGATGCTGTCACTTGTGTGTTTTGACTCTTAAACTCTTTTGGCTGGATGCTCTGATCCTGACGATAGGGCGGCAACCCGGCGGGGCTGGATGCTTCTGATCCTGACGATAGGGCGGCAACCCGGCGGGGCTGGATGCTTCTGACTGGCTGCCTGGGGTTGTTATGTCATTTCATTGTAGCTTTGCGACATCGAGAATGACACGCGGTGATGGGGTGTTGCGGGTTAGGGTCAAGGCTATAAAAACCTAACCAAGCGTAAAACTAGCACTAGTTGTACATGAACTGAAAACCATCTTGCTGAGTAACGCTGCTCTGTCAGCTACAGCTTGACCAGTTTGGCGAATTAATTACAATCAGATATAAGAGGCCACTAAGCACATCACATCACACTTTTAATTTTCTTTGACAGATGCTGCTTTATTTCACTTTATAAACACTGACACTTGAAAAGCACAAGATTTCTGAAGTCTCTACCTTACAAATAACCTCTCTAAATAATTAACAGGTTCAACTGCCACTCAATCAGTGAGCTTCTGAGGCTTTTGTAGATGAAACGATTCTTTTTCAAACGGTCTGAAAATAGGAGACGTTAAAGAATGTAACATACCCCACCCAAGTCTTCCAACGCATCAAAAAATAAATAAATAAATGAAATAAAATGCAAGATCAAGGTGTTATGTATCCCTCCCCTTATTGCACGACATCTGTATAACTGTCATTTTCTCTTTCCTAACACGATTAGTCTTTGACAAACTATTCAGAGTTGCAGAGGTATATCTGTGACCAGAACTAGACACCAGTAAATTTGTGACACCAGAACTGTCCTGTGAGATCAAACACTAAACATGACACTAAAATAAAAACATTTTAGCAACATTTCCACGCGCCGGCAGTACACGACACTAAAAGTGTACTTTAAATGCAAAATTCACAGCATTGTTTGATTATTGAAAATATGAAATATGCTTCTCACTCCTCCTTCTCTGAGATTTCTGAGTCAGTCATAATGATGTAAATGATAATGTCACAGCCCATATTTCAAATAAATGTGACACTCCATAAGAAATATTGTGTGTGCCTGTGTATTCACGAGTACATGTGTGGGGGGAGATTGGCAGTTTCAACAGATGTGTAGTATGCACTGACAGCATGACATCTATTTTGCATGCTCAATATGACACGTCTGAATGCTCCCATGCATATTGTCCCGATGTGAAGTGATAGCAAGGGATGTGCATCCTCGCTGGAACCACTCCCTGTTGTCTTTCCTACATCAATATCAAAATGTCTTCGTTACTAACGGGAAAAACAGCAAGACAGATACGCAGATCTCTTTCTTTTTTTTTCTTATTTAGCATACTTTGATTGACTGCGAGTGCAAACACAAAAGGTACTTTTTTTTCTTGTTATATAACTAAAACTTGGACAGTGTATTTGAAGGGGTGTGGTGGGCATATGGATTGCTGGGTTGTTGGATGACTGCTTCTGTTATCAATCAATTTATCCTGTAAAACATACTTTTGACCGAATGCATTTTACACTGTGTAACACAATGTCAAATCGCTTTTTTCTTCAATTTTACACATCACCTTGTTCTGATAAATCCTCCCTACAAAAAAAAAGATCTCTTACCTGAATAAGGCTAATCGATGAAGTAAGACAACTCATTTTCCTGCTATACTCATTATCTGGAATCACAGGTGTGAGGAGCCTTAGTACACATTACAAATTCAAAAACACATTCTAGCCAAAGGCTATTTCTTTACTGTATAATTGTCTCCCCCACCAAGTGATTCACTATAATTAAGCCATGGAAGACAGCTCTATTCTCTTGTGAGCATTCATATTAGTGCTACTACAGGCAGGTCTAACAAACATCTCACAGCTGATGCTTTTCCAAACAATGGACAGTAATGTTTAGGGATGTATATGGATGATATACTGGTCCACATTCTCACGAGGGAGAATGCAATATACACAATGCAACTACAGGTATGAGGCCTTTGGGGAGACCTGTCACTGTTATCTTGGCAAAGACTGCTGTAGGTGTGTGTGTGTGTGTGTGTGTGTGTGTGTGTGTGTGTGTGTGTGTGTGTGTGTGTGTGTGTGTGTGTGTGTGTGTGTGTGTGCCAGCATGCTTTGTCTAACGCAGGAAAAGCTCGACTCCAGCTGCTCTGACATAAGCAGGATTCTCGCTGCCCCACATGAACTAACAATAGAGGAGAACTTTCTATTGATCAAAAGCATAAATTACAAACAGATACAAGCCCATATCCTGTTTCCCTCCATTAACAAACCAAATCTGACATGGTTCTGATGGCTGATAATTTTAAACTACACGTTTGGAAAATAAACAAATGCAGCGACATCACTGTGCCGTGGTGTAAAAACAAAAGGCTCTTCTGCCAAGGATAAATGAATCATGGATAATTACGAGGTTGCCCTCAGGATGAAAACTATTTTTGGGGACAAAGCAGCCTTAGTAATCACAACAGTGCAGCCACTCGTGTGTCCTAGCCAGTCAATGGGATATGGGTTGAGGACTTGTGGAGTCAAGTGGTTTCAAGCCCAAGCTTTCTCATTGTAACAAAGCAATTAACAGTCATCCCACTGCTGTTTGTTTGTGCTATAAATGGCATTGTAATTATACCAAAACATTCTTTTTTTAATTTAAGAGTAACATTTGTACATCCTGTATAGCCTCTGTCTCTTGCAAGTGTCACAATGGGGAGCCAAGAAAACAGTGACAATGTCATTGTGCTGGGTTATCTGCTGGGGGACAAGGCATGCTCTTGATACTGTTTTCTTTACTTAGTGAATCTCACACACACACACTCTCTTTTCTCGGTCCAGAAAATGTGCAAATGTCGGGTCAAAGAGATGTTTGTCAACATCTAGTGGAAGAAGGAGAGAGAGGGAAGCTGCATGCTAAACAGCCCCAGCCTCTATTAGGCCAACCAACTGCCTCCAAGAAAATGAGAAAACGTGGTCGAGGCTCAGACACCTGGCACTAAGACTCAATATTCACCCTGGCTCACTCCTTATCTCTTTATCTGGCCTCACACAGCTCTATCAAGACAACTCTAAGCTTTGCATATGGAATCATCAAAATCAATCTTTCTCCTTACTTGCTCCCTCTCCCCTTTTTCATTAGGTGAAACAAATAAAGGGTGTCCTGATCCTGCGGCAAACGGGCTTTTATTGGATGCTTCAGCCAAAGAGACAGGATGCTGTTCAAGTTTTTGTTTTTTTACCAGGTTAGTGGATATCTTGTAGATTTTTTTTTGAGAGAGAGAGAGAGAGGGAGGGTTGTGTTGACCTGCATAGCACTGCCTACCAGCTGCCACAATCACAGAAAACTGGTCACTTCATGTACCTGCTGAATCCCACACCTCTGCCTCCACTGACACAACTACATTTTTCATTTTTTCCACCTGTGTTATTCACACACAGTCACTTGGAACCAGCTCAGACAGGCTCAGTAAATCAGCATGCCTGTAAGTAGGTCTCATTGACCTCTCACAATCCATTGGTGCCTGGATCTTTCAGGATCATCCAGTCAATATATCAATATCCATCTTGTGTTCCTTGTTTTAAGACCCCCTACCCCCACCTTCTCCTCACTGGAATGTCAAATGGAGACTGTAACCATCCTTTACAAGGGTGTGTGTGTATATGTGGAGCTTGCCACTAATATGAGTGGGTGTGGTAAATACTCTGATACAAGTACACACACATACAAATCTAAATGTCCCCCTCTCCCATGGGATTGAGGAGAAGTGGGTCATGAAGAAAAAAAGAAAGGTTGACGACAGAATCCAATAGATGAGTTCATACATACAAAAAGATCTATAAACTAAGGATCAGCTGGTCGGCATACACCTGTCAGCTTGAATAGCCTTTCAAGTCAGACCTTCACTGCTCTGCTGGAGCCATGCATGGTGTGTCAGGGTAATTCAATGGCTGGCTGTGCAGAGCAGCCATGCGGTAATGCTGTAGCCAAATGGACGACATACTGATTTAAGCAATGATTATTCTTTCTGTTAGCACCTGAAATGCTGTGAGGTAGAGGTGATTAGCCAGGTCAATACATCTGGCAGGTGGACAAACTCCTGGTTTTTTTTGCAATTGCTCAGCACATAGAAATAAAAAAACAAGTGGAGTAAGAGATGCCAAATAATCCACTTTGTTAGGCCTCCAACTTCTGCTTGGCAAAGCACTCTCATCAAAGGACAGCTTCAGTGCCTCAGCACCTTAAAATGCCTTGAAGGATTCCTCTCAGATCGACTGACATATTGCCATTTCAGTGGCTCAGCTTTTCCATCAATAATAGACCAACATTTCACTGGCACTGTGTTCTTTGGTACAGTGGAATGCTACATATCCCTGGACCCTTTTTTTTTTTAGATATTTTTGCCCACATATACCTGTTATTTATTATCAAGCAAACTAAATGCTAAAATTACAAAAGTAACAATTTCTTTGTTTCTCCTAAACCATTGCATTTAATCACAGGAATCAGTTTCAAATTTAAAATGTATTCTAAAGCCAAAGCAGCCCAGCCAAGGATCAAGGACAGAGCACAGTGGATTTTATCTCACCTCTGGCAGTGGCATGCCGTTGATGATGAGGTCTGGCTGCTGCTGGTGACCCTGCCCTGTGAACGGGTGCTGATAGCCATGGTTGGGAGCTGCATTGCGTGAGTTCTGGTTCTCCACGTTGAGGAAGGTGCTCTCAGAGCGCCTGCAGCCCAGCGGCAGGGTCTGCTGGTGGTAGTCGAAGTAGTTGAGCGAGGAGGTGAGAGATGAGCAACTCACCACATTCATCTTGTCTGTCTCTTCAACGTCTCGGGGCACCAGGCGGATGTCGTTCTTGCTCAGCTTCTTCTTTTTGCTGGACTTCTTCTGGTTGCCGTATGAGTACTCCGCGACCCTGCGCAAGTAGAAGAAACTGAACAGACTCAATAAAGCAGTGTTCTGCCTTCCCCCTCCCCTGCCCATATGGTCAAAAAGTTTCCCCACCATGCCAGCTAGGACACTGTTCAACCATGGGATAATTGCCCTTTTCCAAAGGTGGAGCAGCGCACGTAAGTGACCTTCCACTCGAAGCTTGCAGTGGAGCTGTTATCCCTTGTTTGTTTGCATTTGCATGCTCAACAATTGACATGTCACAAACAGGCAGACAATATGCAAACATGCCAAAACCACAGAAGCACAGCAAAAAGAGCACACTGATACCGAGCAGCATCGGCAGTATATGCAATCACATTCAAAGCACACATCCCACACTAATTCCATTTTTTCTTTCATTATCAAGGGAGCCCACTAGCAACACGGAGTGCAGGAGAACTGCAGATTCAAATTCATTTAGCTGCTCTCAGTGGCTGCTGCAAACTTGAACTGAGTATTTTGACTTTAACGAGAGCAAATGAGCAACACAGCCATGTTTTATCAAAGGATTCTCAGACTGGGGGAAATATCCATTCTTCACACAGCCCTGCAGTTTTCCACAGGAGAACAGATGCTAAATACTCTGCAGTGATCAGTGCAACCCTCACTAGACATATTCAAGAAAATATGTGATCCTTTTTACCACCTGCATTACCTCAAAGACTGGAAAGGGTCATTTTTAACCTTATGGCATGGGGGATATGGTTTGTTTCCCACAATAATTTGATAACAAAACTATAGCTGCCAAGGAAATTGAATTACCTGAATGTATCCGATCCTTTCTGATGTCAAACATGTCTCTGCTTTACTAGGCCTCACTGACCTCTGTTCTTCTCTGAAAGGCAGCACTTATCCTCTATCATTCCTAAAATCACACTGACTAAGAAGGTGCACCACTGTAGTTTGTCTTTTTCCTTTTTTCCTTTTTGTCTTTCAGATTGCATCTTGAAACAACCCCCATTCTGCTCCTCCTTGATTCAGAGGAAAGAAAATGGGCAGCTGCAAGGGTAGAAAATGCTTCATCGCTGTTTCATTTATCATTTTAACATGTTTTCTTTCTACTTTGTGCCCACAATGAAATCTGGGAGGGAAAATCTTCAGAGTCAGAAAGACTGACAGAGGACAAGCAATAAATTGGAGACAACTGCTCCTCATATTCGAGGTGGCGACTGAGAAGCAGAGCACATCAGTGCTGATTAAAGCACCCAGCAGGGATAGTGTCGCACACTCGGAGAGCAAAGTACTGGGAGCAGTTCTGAATTTTGAATTTGTTGTTGTCTATCATTGGGGTTTTTTTCTCTGAAGAAAATGCACAACTGACATTAAAAAAAATGTGAGAAATGTTTCTGTCGAGATGTCAATAAATAGATTTCCCTGTATTTCCAAACAGGCTCAAATAAAAACACGTTTATAACATTTTTCCAGGAGATATTAGTGTCTCTTGTTAACAATTAAAAAAAGGGGTCGACTGTGATGGAGACATAGTTTGTGATTATGTTTTCCTCTTAGAACTCTCTAGTCCAAGTCCAATCTTTGCAATTAAGAGTGTTGAAACATGCCTGTGATAATTTCAAGGGAACATTTTTTATACATATATGTACATCATTTGTAATTAATGGTGAAAAAAACAACAACAATTATTCTTAAGTCAGTTCTCACGTTTTCATGACCACCACTGCTTAAAAAAAATTAAGTAACTTTAAATCAACAAAATAATGTTTGGAGCAAAATATGATTATAGCTTCAGGTTAAATTCTCAAATCCAATCTATATGTAAATTTAGTGGTAATGTGGCACGGGGAAATCAAAGCCAGAACTGATGTTCAGACTGATGAACACAACAGAATATCCGCTATGCAAGTTCAGGAACACAATAATCTGCTCCTTTCCATGAAGCAGTCTTCATAGTTAATGAGTGGGATATGACTTACATACTCTCATAGAATCTAAACTCTTTTTCTTTTTATGTTATATTTATATTTACATTATTATACTTTTTGTAGAGAAAGGCAGAGGGGAGCCTGAATGATCCTTGAGGACTATCCATAATCACACTAGATTAAAGCTGATAACAGCCAATCAGCCACGGTGGAGGTTAAATAATAAATGTCTGGTTCTGCTATTGAGCCAGTGGGGCGTTAATTGTCCGGCAACACATCCGCAAATTAAACATGACAGTTGAACCGTCATATTTATGAGTCAATTGGTTACAATGAAAGAATTAAATCCATCAATCATGTTCCGCTAACACAGAACAGTGGGCCTTAGCGAATGTTTCTGATTTAATGCAGTAGAGATTATTTAGATATAACTCAATTTCAGCTGTGGAAAGAAATCTGCTGTCCTCAGATTAGAAGCCTTTACATGCTGCATAACAAAAGCAATGCACTGACAACTGACAGGTTCAAGCGTGACTGCGAACACACAAAATGTCTCTCTCTCTCTCTCTCTCTCTCTCTCTCTCCCTCTTGCATACACAAATCTATACATGCATACACACAAGCACGCACGGGCTTTAGTCAGTACCTGCAGTTGTACGTCCGGATCTCCTTGTTATCCCTCTTGCACTTGACCGCCACAAAAATCATGGTGATAAACAGGATAGCTGCGATAGAGCCCAAGGCGATGATGAAGATGAGAGACAAGTTGACAGGTCCTATAGACTCCTGCGCGCTGAGGTCTGGAGAGAGGTACACCACTATATAGGCCGAAGAGGACAGGGAGGGCTTGCCGTGATCCCTCGCCACAACTGTGATTTCGTAGGTGGATTTGGCGTTTTCCCCAAACATTTTGGTGGAGCGTATCTCTCCGTTCACCTGGTCGATTTCAAAGAAAGTCCTGTCTCCCTCTGAGATAGTGTAGGTCAGCCGCCCGTTCTCCCCCTCATCATAGTCGTCAGCTTTAATTTGGGTCACCATGTAACCCTTCGCAGCGTTTCTTGGGATAGAAACTTCCGCTGTGCCATTAACCAGCGGAGGGTTTGTCATAACAGGTGTGTTGTCGTTGACATCCAACACGACGATGCGCACTGTTGCGTTACTTGATAAAGACGGATTGCCGTTGTCTCTGGCCAGCACTTTGAAATCAAAAGTCCTAGTGTATTCATGATCAAACGACCTCATTGAATAAATGCGGCCTGATGGGTTTATGCTGACATATGTGTTTACATCCATGTGCTTAATCTCACCAGGGACTATTGAGTATGAAACGGTGCCATTCATCCCCAGATCAGGGTCTTCAGCTGATACTGTTAGCAGGCATGAGCCAGGGAGGTTGTTTTCCATCACCATCTCTTGATAGTGTGGCTTAAGAAAGTGGGGAGGGTTGTCGTTTTCATCTGTGACTTTTACTACCAACGACTTTGTGGCGCGTAAAGGGGGGATGCCACTGTCCTCTGCTTGGATGGTCAGGTTGTATGTGTCCTTTTGCTCTCTGTCCAGCCTGCCATCAACAAGTATAGTGGAAAAGCTCTCATATTCTTGTAGTCTGAACGGAACATTACCCTGCAGCCTGCACTGCACTTTGCCGTTTGCCCCAGAATCCTTATCTGACACCCTCACCAGCGCAATGACATATCCACGCTGCGCGTTTTCACTAACTTCCACCATCTCTGTGTTCAGTGAGAGTAAACTGATGACAGGTGGGTTATCGTTAGTATCCATCACATTCACGGTGACTTTGCAGTGAGCTGGGATAGAGTTTGGACCTAGATCTTTGGCTTGGACGTCGATTTCATATATTTGCGTCGTTTCATAATCCAAATCACCAATGACAGTGATAACCCCGGTTCTGGGGTCAATTTTGAAAGCATCCCTCGTTTTCTCGGTGACGTAACTGTTGAACGAGTACAAGACCTCTCCATTAGTGCCTTCGTCGGGATCCGTTGCATTCAAGTCTATGACTAATGAATTACGGGGGGAATTCTCCATCACATTAACTGTATACACTGGCTCGTCAAAAACGGGGTTGTTATCATTAGAATCAATTACTTTAATATTTAACTGGACCGCACCTATCTTTGGTGGGTCTCCTCCATCTTCTGCGCTGATTTCATATGTATAGTGGGACTGAGTTTCCCTGTCTAACGATTTTTGCACAACAAGCTCAGCAATTTTCGACCCATCCCCTCTGGTCTTTATTTCTAGTCCGAAAAGCTCATTTGGAGTGATAGAATATGATTGCACTCCAAAGATCCCCGAGTCCGGATCGCTTGCCCCCTCTAGGGGAAACCTGGTACCAGGGGAAGCATTCTCAGAAATTTCTATGTCAATGTGGCTCGTAGGGAATCTGGGTGCGTTATCGTTCAAATCCTCAATTTCAACTTTGATGACACAGATCTCCATAGAGTTTGACATCACTTCTAGGGATATAATGCACTTTGGGTTTTGTCGACAAAATACGTCCCGATCTATTTTCTGTTGGGCTGTAAGAATTCCTGCTGGACTCAGTTCAACATATCCAGGATGTGAATTGGATATGACCCTCAAGTACGGGGGCTGCGGTGCAATCTGAAATCCTTGCTTTAGTGCGTCGTTTGTCACGTTTCCTATCACTGACCCGGCCCTCATTTCCTCGTTTATTCCATACTTTAAATTGATAACAGCTTCAGTCCCGACCCAAAAAAGGAGGAACACAGCAGTTAATTGTATTAATTCCATCTCCTTCGTTTGCATTGTACCTGTTGACTTTTCCTGTGCCTAACAAAGACCTTGATAATTACGCACAGAGGTACACGTCAGAGACAACTGGAAAAATTATGCAAATTAACCATCTCATTAAAATGTCCAAAAAGTATCTGAGTGATGAAAATCTCGTATGTATGAAAATTATATCTAGGTGTGAAAGCTAAAATTCTAACAAGTGCCTTAGCCTATTTCACTCTCCACAGGCAGGGAACATCCTCTGGTCTACTGCAGCGGACGAAACACTGGGGACGACAGATCTGTGAAAACATGCTGAATCTTCTCACAGTACTGATTTAGTCGAATAAATCCGTGCTGCTCTTATCAAGCGGCAAAGTGGTCTTACACAGAACTCGTGCGATGAATCGTCCATTTTCAAGTGGGCTGGAACTAGAAATAAATGTTCGGACTGCATAGACACAAAATTCCTTTGAGTAAGTCCACAATTTAAAAAAAAAACTTCTTTGTTGATAAAGTAAAGGAGCTTAAAAGTCCGTGTTAGATTTTCAGCCTTTATCCCAGTCAATATTTAAGTCGCATTTTGAATAAACATCTTGTTTTGTGCAATTTAATACAGGCAGTGGTCAAATTTCCTTATCGATAGACAGCTATAGGCTTTTAAACTGCACAATTGATGAAAAAAATAAAATAAAATAAAGAATCAGCAGTCGCAAAATTATTCAACAGCCTAAGTCCGGATAGCTTTGCTTAAAAAAAGAGGGTGCAATTGCAGGAATGTCTCATCACATCACTCAAGTCCCGATTACCTTTTTATTTCCAGCAGATTTAGTCTTTCGTCCCCTCCGTAAGTCTTCAAGCTTTTACTTACTAATTGATTTCCTTCTGTGTCAGTTGGAAAAGGCTTCACATATCCCGATTATTAGTCCATGCAACACAGAAAAAAAGAAAAAAAAATCCGATGAAAATGTAGCCAAAAGCCTGTGGGAGGAAACCTTGTCAGAGCACTACTGTATGTTCAAAACGCATGTTTAGCTGCAGCAAACTGAAGCACAGTCGCCTATATCCAGCCTGGTTGAGGCAGAAAAAAAGAAATCACTACTCGTTGCCAGAAGGCTGTCTAGTTGACTCCAACAAGCGCTCCTCTCGCTTCACTGGTGCACACTGGCGAACTCTCAGCTCCGAGGCGAGCGCTCGGTCTGAGGACCCGCAATCCCCTCAGCCAATCAGGGGTTACACAGGAGGGCTGGAGCTGCTGGTGGGTGGGGCAAAGTACAGCAATGAAACGCGGCCAACTACCTGTTCTCCTGCAGATGGACGACTTGACGGGCAATTACGTCGTACACGCCGAAACACGAAGCTGAGTATTAGATGATCGTTAGAATGCGGTTCCAAATGTAGGGTCTGGGGACCCATGGGGGTCTTTGAAAAGACTCCCACGAATGCCACAGACAAGAGTAACAGACCAATTTCTTCCAGCAGAAGCGGAGAAGCGAACCCACGGATAAGTTTTCACAGATTTGCCCCTGCGTTCCTTTCTACTGTTGTGCTCCATTAAATGTAACAAGTCATATTTTACTATACAGATCTTCAACAGGAGAATACTCGCTCTTGTTTTTGACTTTTGTTAGAGACAAGAGGTGATACGTCAAGGTGTGGTCACCTCCGTGCCAGAGCAGACATCGAAACTACTCGACAGTGTTTACTGTTGGCTTATGCTGCATATTTTAGAGTCAGCCACGGCCTGCTGATCTATAGCCCACAACCGTTGCAAGTGCACGCATCGTGTTGCATCATTTAGACCCTAGACGTGGCTGTCATGCATCTAATGTTCTGAACTTCAGCAACACCGGGCACCACGGTGAGGCAATTTCCAATAATGAACAAATATTATAGGCCTAGATGATGGCTTCCATGTAACAACAAGCTGGGGGGGAATCAATAGTAACTCAGATTTATATAAAATAAAAAGAAATTCTCAAGCTTTTACCCCACGAACGGTCACAGCCAGTTGTCTGTTTCATACCTCCTTGATGCTAGCGTTGTTGTATTTTTTTTTATCGCTATTAGTTCATTATTTTGTTAAATACTTTGTAATGAACACGAGAACCATAGAAAGCCTACAACAGAGTGTTTTTAATTATAGAGATAATGATTTTTATTACGCCATTTAATGGCTGTAAATATTAAACCTTTTGTTAATAAGGCCAGTAATGAGTTGGGTTCACCGTGACCTTCATCCTACCTACAGCTAATGGTCATAATGGAACAACACATTCAAGGCGCCCGTTGTGCTATCTCCACAATGGGTAATTGACATTATGGCTCCATCTAATGTGACCAGTTTACCACCATTAAATCTCAGCCAACACAAGCAGGAAACTATGGCAAGAAAAAAAGGATTGAATATGAAGTTTAGTCGTTCTGCACATATTGCAGACTGTCATCGCCCTCCTTGAAATCTCACTCTTTTCATTCAGATGGAAGCGACACTCGCTTACAGCCGGCCCTTTGCACGCAGACACGCACGCACACCTCCTCCCATGCAGCCAGGCTGCTTGCCTGACTCTAACCGGCGCTCAGCCGCCATCACATCCTGTCTAGGGCTGGCAGATTTCAAAGTCACAAGGGTGACACCTAGCGTCCGCAGCCTCCGCTCGATTCTGTTATTCCAGCTTGTCCATTTTACCCCCAGACTGTTTCACCCCCACGAAAAACAAATAGCGTGCCACAAGAATAACAATGAAGCACATCGGCAAATCAATTCCCTGTCTTTATTGGAACAGAAGTCTAGAGTTTGACCACAATTAATATTCTGTCCAGGAGGAGAATTAGTTCTGAGCCATATCCAATCATTGTTATCGATATAGGGTTGTTGAACTGTATGTGGAAAGGAGAATGCGGTCGTTGTTTTGCAATGTAAAGATGTAATTTACCAAATTCATTTATGTTTCTATTCACAACAAAAGCTTCAGCTGTGTCCGTTTAATAAAAAATCAAGCTACAGCAGCTTCACTGAGCCTGATTTTGTGTACTCTCTTGACCAAAAACCCTTCAGAATACATGGATATGAAAGAGTACATTACTGTATCTCCCGCACCAGAACAGAACAAATTTTTGTCCTTAGAAGTTTAGAATTACTATCAGCTCCATACTCTTTAAATGTTGAGATTAAGAAAAAAAAAAAAAAAAGAACCACTTAATGTTTAAGCGATTCAGATGCCCTAATGTCTTAATGGACGTCTAAACTTCTCTTGCACAAAGAAATCACATTTTGACAAAAAAATCAAGTGTGACCAACTTGTTTGCTTTGCTGCAACATCTTTAAGACGTGTTGCAATTGTACAAAGACGGTGCCAGTAGAATCTTTAAGCTCATACATTGTTAATGTTGAGTTAAACAACCTTAGGCAATGGCAAGGGACTTCTTTTCTCCTCCGGGCTTTCTGATCACTGTATGTGCAAAACAGTGGAGAGGACGCTTTGTATTTCTGTCAGTCTGAGGTTATGATGCAGAGGCTTGTATTGTTTGCTTGATTGTAAGTAAAAAAGAGAGAAAAGTTCTTCACAAAAACTGTCAATTAAAGTAATGAGCAACTTAAAACTGCTGCTTTGATTGTGCTCATATATGGTGGAAAGTGGGTGAGCAACAGTTTGCAATAAGTGAAGATGGACTTATTGTTTCTTGTGTGTTTTTTAGGTGTTAAGAGATTGACTTACTAATTGCAAAAGGGCTTGAGTTCTGCCATCAACCCAGTACAGTAAGGTTAAAGAGAAAACCTTAAGTATGAAAATTTTCTGATTGAAGAGCTGCAGTATGTGGCGAGGGCTAAGAGGTTAAAAATGTTGGAGATGTTTCTCACCCTTCAGTTGAGTGCTGTGTGAATAAACGCAACAGCACTGCCTGGAGCAGCAGGGTAGATCATAAACTACAGCAGTAATTTAGCCACAATGTATTTCTTTCTCTCAGAAAGCGATGGCATGTTTCATTTATGAGCTACAATCTACCTCAATATACTTCCTGCTGTTGACGTACCTTTGTGTCTTTTATTGATTTTACAGCTACATTAAAATCCTTAAATTTTCTGTTGTGGGTGAGTGATGATGCATTGTCTGCTTTAACATTAGTGTTTGGTTTTTCTTTAACCACAACAATTACTTGTTCTGTAAAAAAAAAAAGAAAAAGAGGAGAACTTATTGCGAGAAAGTAAAGTAATGTGTTTACTTGTCCACCGATTCATTAAACTGTCAGTCAGGCTCAGGAGCACACATAATATTCCAGCCTCAGTTCTCTTTTACACCACGTTACAGTCTTTTTAACTCTGAAACAACATATGATACATTTACCATAAAAATATATATTATACATCAAAATAGGAAAGTGATAATCAGTACATTTCAACACCTAACAGAAAAGATAGAAAACTATGCCCTTATTTGAGTCGTGACACATCTGTGTCACAGTTTAAACTCACGCAGCATTTATTCTTGATAGAAACTATTCACCACGAGCTGCACTGAGTGTTTCATTTTATACTGGCTATTAATAGGTTTGTGATTCGGAAGAAAATTCAGTCTTTTTAACCAAAATATCATTTTCTTTTTTTTAAAATGTAACATACATTTATTTCCTCACATGTATGTAGCGCCGTGTTGTGTGTGAATTAAAGCTGGGTGGAGATTAATTCTTTAACCTGAAGTCTGAAGGCAGAGCAGTCTTAAATCCAAGGGAATTTCACAACCTCACATCACTTTTGAGTTTATTTGAAGCATTTGTGGTGGGAAGCTTGAACCAGTCCACACAGAGAATGACTGATTTTATTTGATAACCTTTTTTTCTCCTCTGCTGCCAAGGAATGGCACAGATCTATAGTCTGTCCCTGCTGCTTGCTGGGAAAGGAATATCTAAGCTTCTCTGACAGATGCTGGCATTATCACCTCGATGTCCTGCCCAGCATTGGATCTTGGCCCATGCACAGCAATGGACTTACAGGAGCGACCATAGGACAGCAGAGACAGTGGTACATCGATTCAGACTGGGCAAGATGGCCGTGCTTATTTTGGCTGGAGCTGAGGATGATGTTATTATTATGGTCCTCACCCATACGGCTTCTCAAAAAAATTGATTCCTCCTGAGCACCCCTTGCCAGAGGCATAAAAAGGAAGGGGAACTGACAAGCTTAATCTATGGACCTCTCGTCAATGACGATACGCCCTCCACTCCATTCCACACTGTGCCTGTCCATGATACATCAATTAGTATCAACTCTCACCATCCATCTGAGTGTTCACACAGTCCCTTGGGCACACCAACATGGCTGTGTGCACAATGCAACGGCAAAATTGACGGGTTTTCTGCTTTTCAGCAACTTTGTTTTGTCTGAAATGCTGGTGGCTGATGTGAGACTTTTAATTGAATCGCATTTTGAATCCGGAGTTTACCAAAGCATTGGTATGGGACCCAAAAGTGGCAGATTACAGTGGCTGCAGCTTTGTTTTATGTCATTCATCCTGTTACCACTCGATACCATTTCCCTCCCTCCCAGTCACTTCTCTGCAAATCAGTGAGTGGATATAAAATGCAAGTATTTCTATGGCATCATACTTTCCTCTCTTATTTGCTGGAGTGTTGTCATATAGCTGAAAAAAAAACCCTTGGATTTGTGACTTTCGCTGACAAACATTTCAGGCACAAACATTATCTCATTCTTTAAGAGCTGGTGTTCACAGATCTGATCTTATGCCTTCCTGTGAATGTCCAAGGCTTCCTTGAATAGCCTCCATCAGGTTTAATGGAAATACAGCTGTTTCCTTGCTTTGCTCAATACAAGCAGAAAATGGATTCAGATGGCCGTGCATTAGAATGGATACGGTCCTTGTTATATACAGATGCAAATGAATGAAAGGATTGTTGAATGTGGCTGTTTGAAGTTGTAGGGTTGGTTGGTGGGGCTCCGGATCATCAAAAGCGGCATCATTTTAATATGCAGTTTGTTGATGTTTAAACAATTAATAATTTGTAACCCAATGACCCATTTGCTTCTGAATGAAACATATTTAAGAGAAGCTTATTCTATTTATGCATAATTGGTTTAGCTATTTATGCTGTTAGATGGCAATTAACAGACTTTGTGTAGAATCCTCTCATGTTCTCTCGTGGTTTCTATTTGAACGTCTGTATGATAAATAACAGTTTAAATGCTTTTTTGTTCAAGTGGAATTACAGTTTTAGAACATCAGCAGTTCGTTGTATTAAATTATGTTTGAGTCTGTTCTTATTGTAAAATTACTGTATAGTCCGATGAAGTGAAATATAAACAATTTGTTGTCATTCTAGTTTACTTGATCATTTTTTCCTCTTTTAAAATTTTGAATGTAGCCCAACAGGTTGGATAATAAAGGAATATGCTTGTGTAAACTTTAGAACAGTTAATGAGATGAAGGATAAAATCTGAAAAATATAAAGTACAGGGCATATAGTTATTTTTTTTCCATCTATTGATTTTCTCATTTCTGCCTGATGGAAATCCATTTAGAAAAAAGCAGGATATACTTTACCGACCATTTTTAGCCTTACATCAGTCATATCTGCCATTATAGTAGCATTCCTCTAAAATCAACAAAATGCTTCTTTTTAACATTTTTCTTTTTCCCTTGACAAGCATTGACCTCTACCTATTCTTTAAAACATTTCTGTATTGGGAAATCAAGTATTTTAGAGCTATGAATGCTTTAGGCAACCTGAGCCGGTAAAGAAATACTCTTTCGTCAGTGTGCTTTGGACCAAATCTGCCTTATTGATTAAAAATTCTAGAGCTTCATGTTTTTGAATCCTTGATCATTTGAATCATGATATTTAGCATCTCTTTCCTGTTTCCATAGCATGAAGCACAATAGGCGCAATCATGGGCACAATACCAAAAGATTTCCTTTTGATCTGATTACCACAGCGTGCAAAATCAGTTGTCTTTGTTAGGTCTAGGCCTTTTCAAGGAGCAAAATACACACACATCCATCTATCTATCTATCTATCTATCTATCTATCTATCTATCTATCTATCTATCTATCTATCTATCTATCTATCTATCTATCTATCTATCTATCTATCTATCTATCTATCTATCTATCTATCTATCTATCTATCTATCTATCTATCTATCTATCTATCTATATAAAACAACAAAGACACACAAACCTAAGGCTTTGAATGGACAATAGACAGGATCTGTGAACATGTGTTCACGTGGTGTATGGTCAATTAGCTTTGTGCTACTGTGTTTATTCAGTGTCAGCTCTGATTAATAGGCACAACATGGTGGATAGAACACCTGAAAATAGTGTGTGGTGCCTGGGTGGGACGTTGTCGCCATCTGATACCATCTCAACAACATGGCACTTATCTCGTCGCCCCCCCTCTTGGGGGTGTTTACAGCTGTTTTCTCGTCAAGACAAATTAGTTTGGCTGCGTACCTTTTTTCACCCCCTCAGAGTGAAGCAGTGAACGGAGACGTCATGGTCACTAGGGTCTGGCTGTGATTCTGAATTGATGCATGTGTGGCCGTGATTAGCTGCGTTTAATAGGTGGTGACATATGCCAGTGTTAAGTAAATGTGTTGATTGATCTTTGCATTCACTGCCTGGGGAGCCAAGAAGGGAAAAACATATTGTTGGGCTTTAAATTCCTCTCTAATCTGTCCATCTAATCTAATATCCAAAAATGTTTTGAGCTGCTGTGCCTGACTTAGCCGTGGTAATGCGTTAAATCCCGACTAGCCTTACTGGACTGCATGCTCTAAAATGCGACAATAAGGTTATATTCACAGATGAACACTTCCCTCCACAGCATGGCCACACTAACAAATAATCCTCTCTGCCTACCATTGCCTTGCTCTATCTTCTGCAGTGGTTTTCACTTAAGACAGAAACTTCTCACTTAAACAATTGCTGACTTCCTTTTGACAAAAAAGTATTCATTTATTTTTTTTCATCAAATTACATTTCCTTTTTTAGTGACCATGACAGTGCTGTTAGCAAACCCCAGTGGGTAAGCACAGTCACCCCTGCAGGCACCCATATGTTGTCTGTGTGATAGATGCAGTAGCACGCAGGAGGGTCATGTTTATTGCTTCTCGTAATGTGCCACCAGAGGACTTTGCCCTATCATTGTGCCAGTTTAACATGTTACACTTCAGCACCCTAATACTGGGTTTGAGGAACATTTGATGGCACAGGGTACAGAAGGCTAGCCGCAAATTAGTAGGTTTGTTATTTCAACATTAGCTTGTCAACACCTCATCTTAATTTCACAGCTGAACCATATAAATGGAGACCTTGAACGCTTTGGCTGCTTGTGTCGAGGGGAGATAGGAGGTGAGAGTGCGTGTGGGTGTAACCGCACAGGCGCATTTGTGTCTATGCCACTATGTATGGATGTGAGTGTGTGTGCGTGCCAGCATGTGTCGAAAAGGCATTCTCCTCCTCAGAGACATGTGAATTCAAAATAACAGACACAGAGATAGAAATAGAGGAAGAGAGACAGCGAGAGGGAGCGAGAGGGAGAAAAAAATAATCTCATGCTATGTTATCCTGCAAAACCTGACAAACCACCCCCGAGACTGATCTGGCTTAGCATTCAGTGTGGTTAGGAGCTTGTTTGTGCTCCTATGATTGGAGCAGGCTGGCTAAGTTGGCTTCATAATAGTCCAGTCACAGTGGAGCCCCAGTGGAGTCATGCTGCCTGAGGATGGCGGGCCTGTCTCTATCTGACCACAGATATCAATAAAGGCAGCAGTGCAGTCCTCTGGGAGGCTGGACAGTCCAAAATTTCTTCCCTGAAGGAGGGTTATTAATTGTCTCGATGTTGTATGTGGTCTGCTTGCACAACATGCTTTTTTTGTTGAACATTTTGAATTCCAGGCATGTATCCCAGAATGCAATTAGTCCCCACCATTAGATCAAGCAACACATGTCTTCTTGCCTCGTGCCTGGTCTGGAATTATGGTGAGGGGGGGTGGGGAGAAAAGAAAGAAATTAGTATGGAAATTAGCTGTCTTCAAAGCCTTTGGCGTTAAAGGTGGTGTAAGGTGCTACAGGAAGGTGGCAGTTCCCTTTGCAGATATCTGGGTAACAGAAAATGTAGGGATACAGAAGGATTGGCTTCCGTGGGAGACTCATCCCCCTGTGCAAAGTGCGATTACTGAGATGGCACATGAAAGGCAGTTCATGCTGTTTAGTATACTTTAATTGTGCATTCAGTACAGAGTGGTCTGGGGTAGCAGATTGTATTTTAGCATCACACACCGACTTTTGATCCATAGAGGGTTGGAGCTCCTGAACGTTTGTAATGTTTACCTAATGGAACCAAGCCCAGGCCTGAGAAATGAGTCTGGTTTGCATTCGCATCCTTCGCTCACTTTTTTTCTTGGTGTTATCGTTGGTGATAAACTAGCACAAATTCAAAATGCACTGCAGTAAACTGTGGGGTCTCCAGAGCATCAGAAGATTTATTTAATTTTTTTTTTTAAATCCAATGGATTTAAACCATAAAATCAACACAGCAATTTATAAGTTTGAAAAAAAATCTGACAGCATCTCTGACATTTTAATTTGGTGCGTTAAATATGAGGTTGACACTTACAGAACACACATGGGAATAAATGGACATAGTTGATGAAAAAGTAAAACATTAAGCCATTAAGCTTGACATCCTTCTGGGGAGTGCAAAAAGGAGAGAAATGGCAATAAATAAATAAAAAATAAACAGAACCCCCAATAGTTTCAAGGGAACATTAAAACTTTATTTAGAAAAATAAAGAAAATTGGCAAAACAGTTTTTCGGCAATCAATTAATGAAGTCATTGTAGTTTAGACTTTTACGCATATTACTAAAACAGGGTTGGTGCCAGTTAATGCTGGAGATTGGAGATATTATTGTCTTTTTAATGTTACTATTGTATTACATTGTTGCTTTTTAATACCATTTTTATATTGTTAAGCACTTTGTGCAGCATCGGCTGTTTGAAATGTGCTATATAAATAAATTTGACCTTGACCTTGAGATCAGTGTGGTTTTGAGATGTGATATAGTCTGTACTGAGCATTTTACTACAGTGAGGTAATGTGTTAAAAGTGTAATAGTGGCCCATCATTTGAAGCATGGGATGTTATGATTCAGATATACGATAATTGTATGCTGTGCTTCAGCAACATTTTATAGTTTTATGGAGTAATGCTTGGTTGTTGACTTGTTTTCACAACCTCTTAGTAGCTTATAATGGAGATAATGTTTGGGGTCATATGCTTATTTACACAAATTGAACTGAAGTGGATACAAATTTTTACTCTTATGTAGACAGTCAGTTCATTTGAGCAATAAAAGGTTGATCCCGCATGTTGTTTTTTAACAGCATCCAGCGTCACATTTGGATGCGCGCACATACACACTCAGACAAGCCCATGTAATAATGCACACCTTACAGTAAATACTGTAAACAAAGGGTCTATCAGCCTGAGACCTGAATTCAATTTTAACACTGCCCCCAGTCTGCGACTGGGGAGAGTGCCCGCCCTATGGAAGACATCCTGCATCGTCCCGGTCCCCAAAAAGAACCGGCCCAGTGAGCTGAATGACTTCCGACCGGTGGCACTGACGTCACATCTTATGAAGACTCTAGAGCGGCTCTTCCTCAACTTCCTCCGACCACAGGTACAACATGCCCAGGACCCACTACAGTTTGCATACAAGGCGGGTGTCGGAGTGGAGGATGCCATCCTGTACCTCCTACACAGAGCCCACTCACACCTGGATGGGGGAAAAGGCACGGTCAGGATCCTGTTTCTTGACTTTTCCAGTGCCTTTAATACCATCCGGCCCTGTATGCTTCAGGAAAAACTGAACAGGATGGAGGTGGACCCCTGCCTGGTGGCTTGGATCTCCGACTACCTCACCGACAGACCACAGTACGTCAGGCTGAAGGACATCACGTCTGACACTGTGGTCAGCAGCACAGGAGCACCACAGGGAACTGTGCTGTCCCCTCTTCTCTTCACCCTGTACACCTCTGACTTCTGCTACAACTCTGAATTATGCCACATTCAGAAGTTTGCAGATGACACGGCCATCATGGGGTGTATCTGGGATGATCAGGAAGAGGAGTACAGAAGTCTGGTGAGGAACTTTGTCGCATGGAGTCACACAAACCACCTGCAACTCAACACCTCAAAGACTAAGGAACTGGTTGTGGACTTCGGGAGGTCCAGAGAAGGTCCACTGCCGGTTCAGATAGAGGGGGAGGAGGTGGAGGTGGTCAACAAGTACAAGTACCTCGGGCTGTGGGTGGACAATAAACTGGACTGGTCATGCAACACAGAGCACCTGTATAAAAAAGCCCAAAGCCGACTGTACTTCCTCAGGAGGCTGAGGTCTTTTAACATCTGCAGGAAGCTCCTGAGGATGTTTTACCAGTCGGTGGTTGCTGGAGTACTTTTCTATGCTGTGGTGTGCTGGGGGAGCAGCACAGCAAAGAGGGACTCATCCAGGCTGGAGAAACTGATCAGGAAGGCTAGCTCTGTGGTCGGCATGAAGCTGGACACTCTGGTGACAGTGGCAGAGAAAAGGACATTAAAGAAACTGCTGGACATTATGAACAATGCTAGGCATCCTCTGCACACGGCCATTAACAACCAGAAGAGTCTGTTCAGTGACAGGTTGCTTCTCCCAAAGACAAGAACTAACAGACTTAAAAACTCCTTTGTCCCACACGCCATCAGACTGTTTAACTCCTCTCTGGAGGGGAGAGGGAGGGGAAACAGGAGGACAAAGGAGGGGGGAACAACTAAGCTGTAGTGCCTCTTCACCTCACTGTACAATACCTTGTGCAATACTTTTTGTAAATAGTCAACAGTGCAATAGACTCAATACTTGAAATGTGCAATTCACTTGTATTTTTATTTTTTATTCCTATTTATTCTATTTATCCCCTTTGTATATTTTATTTATATTTGTCTCTGTATTTATATATGTGTGTGTGTGTGTGTGTGTGTGTGTGTGTGTGTGTGTGTGTGTGTGTGTATATATATATATATAACAATTCTGTAACTGTAACTTCGGTCGTTGCTGTGCTTTTTGGAAGTCGAATTTCCCAGAGGAACCCACCCGAGGGATTAATAAAGTTCTATCTTATCTTATCTTATCTTATCTTATCTTATCTTATCTTAACTAGATCTCACACAGTTGAAATCAATCAGTTTCTTGCAAAAGTTAATGAAACATATGAGAACACAGGAGTCAAATCAATGAAAGTGTTTTCATGGAGGTGTCTTTCAGCGATTCTCATTTCACAGCAGCGTTACAGTATGCCCGTATGCTAAACTTACTGGCATAATTAACCATAGACTAAGTTAATTAGTGAGTTAGGTTTAGGTTCAGTGGCCAGCAGCTAAGCTCTGTGCAGTGAAGTATTTCAACTTGTCAGCAACACTAAAGGTGATGAGGTGCACTTTTCAAAACATTCCCGCACTACTCAAAAACAGCAAATCGCTTTATCAACCCAATAATTGAAAGAAATAAAAAAACCCTCATATATTAGCATTTCTACTTAAATGATTTTTTTAATAGACTAAATCCACTGCTGCTTTTTCAATTACTGAAATTAGCTAAAACTTTAATATTTAATTCTAACAATTCTAGAGTGGGTTTACAAAAGTGTCGGTATTTGTTTATTGTGTACTTACTTTCGGGCAAACAGGAGATATTGCAGCTGTCAGAAAAATTCTCACTCTTGCACTAACCACTGGGAGGCTGATGCCGGTATTTTTCTCCCTATCAAATGCTCACTTTTATTGCCAGTATAATAAACACATGCAGTACTACGAGAATAAAACTAGTACAGGTGAGTGATGTTCACAAATGGTGCTGCGTGTTTGTAATGTTTTCTTATTGTTTTCTGCTTTCTTGTTATTGCTTTAATATTTCATTTCCCCCTTTATTATTTCGCCATATTTGCTATTTATGGAACAGGGGTGGTAATTCCACTGTTTTCATTTTCTTGCCGTCACTTGTTCTTTTCTCATTATGTATATTTGCGCTGGTTGAACAAGAAACTATTGAATACAGACTTCTGCCAGTGCAGCAGTCAACCAACAAAACACTATCAGTTACCTATTCATAGTGATACAATGCTAAACAATTCACCTTTGACTCAAAGTGCACAGTCTGCCCGGAATACTCATGTGCTATGCCCGCAACGCAGTGCACTTTCATATCAGCATAGAGAAGGGACCAGTTAATCCAGAGGGTTATGATAGGAAAGTTCTTCTTTATCCACCTTAAGATGATCCTGCTTTTGCAGTCCTGCGTGGCCCCGATAACAGGGAAAAGCTGAGGAGAGAAAAAGTACGCGGGTATGCGTTGAATGTACATGCTGCAAAGGGCCGTGATGGCTCGCCCACAAAAAACATGGGGTTTTGTTACCTTTGTGTTCACTGAGGAACATAGCAGATGAGCACCAGGTTGTAGTTGTGACAGCAGTATAAACACATACTGATGGGGGAAGTTTAACAGTTTGACTACAGGAGATGTTTGAAGAAGTTGTTTTAGCCGCTCTGTTGTCGGGCAAGACTTAATAAGGTGGGCAGCAATAAGAAAAATGGCTGGTGTGTGACAGTTGCAGAGTGCATAATTTAAAAGTACCCTGCGGTATCGCACAGGATCTTAGCAATGAACTGGAGGCTAGGAAGCAGAAAGGTGCAATCAAATGATCGAAGATGTAAACAATACACTATTTTTAAAAGTTTGAAAAACAGCAAAAGCATAAAACATTTCTGTTAGATGTCAAGCACAAACAAACTGAATATTTACAGACAGTGTTTGGGAGTGACTGGTTACATGTTGAGCTGCAAAATAAATGTCACTGTAATCAGTGTCAAATATACGTCATTTAGTTGCCCCTTTTTTTGCTTCAGCCTATTAATGTTAAGAGGGATTACAAGGAGCTGTCTCTGTTCACTCCTAAGCACGAGGTCAAATTTTGAGTGATGTTTTTTTCCCTCTCTGAATTTGCACTGCCTCTTATTTGCTAATCAAATCATTTATCTAAGCAACCACAGTCGGCTACGCCAGTGAAAAGTCAGCCACACCAACATGTTGTTGGATAAAGATGCCTTTGAGTGCTAAAGATTCCACAATATTTTCCTTCTGAAATCACAAAAGCTCTAAAATTACTGTAAAGTGTAAGTCTTCTAAGCGAAACACCTGAATAGCACTGCTACTATAATTAGAAAATAAACGAGCATCAAAGAGGGTGCGCTGCTGCTCTGCAACATACAAAATATTGTATTTCCAACATTTCACTTGCACAGTCAACGCTCAGGTCCCAGCGAGTTTTACCTCCACTGCTGCCATTCAGCGTTCACTCCCACAGTGCATTGATCCTCTTGGAACATAGCCAGAGTCCAAAGAGCAAGAAGAAAACTGTTGAGTAGCAATTCCAGAGATGTCCCTCCTTTCTTTAAGAACTGCTGACATCATCTGCATCTCGTGACTTATATAGCTCTCATAAATTCAAATACATAGTTGGTTAAAACACATGAATAAGACGAAACAACTCAGGTGGAATACAAACAGCGAGGCTTCACAACCAAATCATGAAGCAGCTCCTGGGGAAGCAGGACACTTGAGTGCGGACATCTCTCTTGCTATCTCCTCCCTCTCTCCCTCCATTTCTTTTCTCCTTTCTATCCCTGTCTCTGGCTATGGGGAAATTACCCATGAATGAAACAACTGTTGACACAAAGAGAATTATTTTTTTGCCCTTGCTCCACTGTACGGGCAGTGGATTATGAAATCCTGTGATCCAACCTCAGTCCTCAGGCCTCAGTAAACATTAGCTGACACATGGGGGAAAGGAATCCCCATAGCCTCGGGGCAGGACTGCCTCTTGCCAAAGTAAGCACCACCATCCGACTACATAGTAAAAGAAACAATGAAGGCAAGAGGTTCTTAAGAGCAATTATCTTAACTATTTGGGTATTAATGGCCTTAATGTGCTGAAGAGAAAAAACGTGAACATGTGGCAGAGGTAGAGACTCACATTTTATGTGACCTTATTTTAATGAATGTATGTAATCTAGGGGAACTGCTCATCCACAAGAAAAACAAACAAAATGTTTGGAAAGACATTAACATGACAAAAATACACAATCATAAACAACAACATGCATGTTTTGAAAACATCACAACTGGTTAATAGATATTAAAAATATTTACGTTTAATATGGAAACACAACTATGTCTTGAGCTGATCTGGTGATATTTCACTTTCAAAGAATTAGAATTTCTAATAATTTTTAAAGTGTGTCTGAAGGTCTTTCAAAGTTTTTGTTTGGACATCGGCTGCTTTTCCATTCATTTCGGTCCTGATGAATGTTTATTTTTCTTTGCTTGCGTTTTTCACGAGTCTTAAAAATGACCCATGAATCATTCAAGCATTGAAAAAAAACTCTTAGATCTTACACATAACAGAAAACTTAGCAAAGAACCAATATTACATTTTAGGCACATTGTTATTAGCGGCCTGTTGCATAATTCGCTCCCATTTCATTAGTTGAATCGATATAAAATTCCAAGGATAACACCGTTTGTCAGGCGTTAAATAGTATTTTTGCATCAAAAAATATGCTGTGCACTGTGTCCTTCAAAATACTTGAGAAAACTGGACAAGTGGTGGACAAAAGAAGAACTAACAGGCTTTAAAACACTACCTCAGAAGAACAGCATCTGAAAGTCATGTGCTGAAGAAATATGGGGAAAGAAATCAAGCAAAGACCTGACACAGGACGTGAGAGATGCATCTGACCCTTCAGATTATCCATCTACTGTTTGCTGAACGCTCATCAGAAATGGTTCTATAGACGCATCGCTGAGAGGAAGTCAGTCTTAAGGATGAGAAAAAGGTAGAAAAGGCTGGGATATGCTGAGTTATCGAGGTCAGGTCATATGGAAGTGAGGGGAGAGGTAAAACAGTGAGTGTCTATCATACGCTATCTGTATAACATGGTGGAGGCTCTGTCATGGTTTGATACTGGCAGTGGTGTTGAGGATCTTGTTGAAACTGATGCACAGTACTCTGCAGAGGCTAAGAGCAAGACATGGCTTGACCTTCGTCACCTGCTTCACCAAAAGTATGTGCCACTTCCTGCCACTGCCTTTGTGAATGTTACACTTTAAACAAAACAGACCACAAGCTTAGCAGAATAGCAGAGCAAATGAGACAATGATAGACCAATCAACTAATTCACACCGCGTTAACAATAAAACTTTAATTTTGCATTTTTACAAGGAGTAGTGAGGCCAATCAGCACATTGACTACCCAGCCTCATTGAAAGCTCACTACTCCAGTGATAGATAAGGTTGTAATAAGATATAGTGAAAGCCAAGCAACTAATCTGATATTTCACCTCAGTGAAAGATAGGAAAGATATAAAAACGTATTAGGAGTGGGCACTAAGAGGATTAGTGTATGGAAACGGATGTGTGCTGCCGTTTTAATCCACTCATGCTTAACCCTTTGAAGCTGCCCAATCTGCTTCACCCAAACAATGATTATTTAGTCTTGCTTTTTATGGAACCGTTGCTCTTGTTTCAGACCAGCAGCTCTCCAGACACACACAAATCCCTCCCACTCATTTAATTTGATTTTGTATGAACGAAGGGAAAAAAAAACAGGTGAGCGGTGGACTGACAGAGCTCAGGTTTGATTAAGATTCTCTGTCCTGTGACAACGCCGCACGGGACTGTCTCCAGTGAATTACTCTGGATTGATGATTGACATTTAGTGGTTTTGCAGCTGTGTGTGTGTGTGTATGTGTGTGTTTGGCTGTGTGTTGATCTATGTTGATCCTGTGTGTGCCACTGTCCTTGTGTGTGTATTCATGCGCATGTGTGTGTGTGTTTAACATATGTGTGTGTATCTAAATATGTCCCTCTCTGTATACCAAATGCTTGGTGGCTTAGTGCAACCTAATCTAACATAGCCACACTTTGAGGACACAAGATTAAGTACAACCTGACTGTGGAGGGCAATTAATCTTCCTTCCACATACAGGCAGCAGCTTAAATTTGGTGTGGGCATGAAAGGTAAAAACACACAAGGTTGACCTTTCCAAGTATGTTAAAGCTGGTATTAGTTTAAGGGGGGGCAGTGCCGCTGAGGAACCTTTCAGGGCGATCATCTCTGTCAAACTGAAGGCCTCACTCTGAGAGAGACAGATGTTACACAGGATATGAGGAGTTGAGCCCAAAAGCGATCCTGTTCAGTCACAAAGGTCTGCCCTTAAGGGTGGCTCCCAGCAGCCCACCTATCGTCACTGTCTGTTGGGACATGACCCTGGTGACTGCGAGCTCTGAGGAACTGCATGTATGTTACAAAAGGGCACGGCCATTATTAAATCATAGTCAGTGGTGGGTGGCGGAGACTGGGAGAAATAACAGGTGTCGATCTTCATTAAATGTGATCTGCCACCTCTCCAAATTCCAAATTATTCCCCTATTAAGAAGAAAAATGAAAGCAAAGATGCTCCCTGAATTTGACATCCTAATTAATTACTTCCTTCACATGAGGAATTGACTCATACTTCATGTCACCTTGGAGCCCTCGTGTGTTTTGAATTGCAAAATTAGTAAAGAGAGTTCACTATAAAATAAAACTTTGGAAATAGCAGAGGGTTATGAAAAGGCAATACTTTTAATTAGTATATTCAGTTTAATTATCTGTATTTTCACATCACGTCGTTGAAGCGCAAACATGCTGGTTTCGAGCATGCCACCGAGTTGATTGTGAGGCATAAAACTCCAACACCCGTGATGGCAGAGCTCACTGACGACGTAATTGGCTATACTGTGAAATAGGCTCGAGTTTTATTATCAAATCAGTTGTGGTGAATTAAAGTAGTGTCTTTCATCCTGTCCTCTCACTTGTTATTTAGTCCCAGCACCACCACCAGCACCACCACCGCCACCACCACCAACCCTCCGGCAATTCCATCCCCAATTGTAACAGGCAATTTCATTCTTACAATCAATTACAGGTTGATTGTGAATGGTCCACAGTGAGAGGAAAAATGTGAAAAGATTAGAAATATGATTTGACTTCTATGGCTAACTGAAAAATGGGGTGAGAAGCGGTTTTATGACCGTCTCTTGCTGTTCCTCTCTTCCTGTCAGACACACAAATCACCACAGTATAAACTTCTTTACAAGCCCAAGAACAGATTTTTGCATAAATTTCACTTTCCAGAGTAACCAGTGTCCTTGTGAATGGCACAGTGATAGTTTTGCAGCATTACAGATGGCTTGATATGATGAACTCAAAAAAATCCCCACTTCCTTCATAATCATGTCTGCAACATGACAAGTGAAGAATGCCGAGCATCATTGCAAGACTTGGCTCCCTCCACGTACAGTTGTACATCAACTGAAGCCTCTCATGCATGCTAAATGTATGTCATTCTAGCTTACAGCCAACATACTCCTTTGGTGCAAATTTTACACTTGGCAGGGTGATTAACGCTTGTGATGCACTGAATCGGGTTGCCCAGAAAGCATCAGAGCTTGATAGAGCGGGACTCAAAATCCTTTTCTTCTTTTGCCTTTTAGGACGTTATTTTCTTCTGATGATCACCAAAAATATATTTCCTCTGTGAGATAACAGTGATATTATATTATCAGCTATTAAAACTGTTATATTAGTTATTTGAGACAAAATATCATTGGACACTCAGTGAAAGGATGCACTCCCACGGGAAATCTGTGAATTTATGTTCCATGCAATTTGTGAAATTTTGAAGTTAAAGGGTCCCTATAACCTTGGAGAACTGTCTGTAGAACCTCTTATTCAGGAAACGCTCTGGAAGCTACTGCACTTCTCACTCTTCTTGTGTCCCCGACTCAACTGCTTAGCAAATTGTCAGACAACCTACAAAGAGAATTATGGGCCCTGAGGGGTCTTGGGGAAATTGCACCACTGGCAGTTTTATCTGGGGGAGCTGCAGGGCCTAGACAATGCTCCACTTAAGTATGATGACAGACTAGAGGGGATGTACCCAGGCCCTTTCTATAAACTTCGCAAAACCCCCACAGCTGAAAACTAAAAATCCTGCCATCCCCTGCTGAAGCTGTCGCTATAGGGCAAAAGTCAACTATAATAAATTTTAGCTTATCAGGCAACTTGAAAACAGAAAACATATATTATTTCTGGATGTATTCCATTAGCAAAGTAAAGTCAAGTTTTGCCAATCTATAGTTTCATAGCATTAAACAAATAGTTTCTTTAACCATTCATTTGGATGGTGTCAAGCCTTGATGAATTCTGCATGTGAAAATCATCCATTATAAGTGTGGGCTCTTGCAGGAAAACAAATCAAAATCAAAGCCCAAACCGCTGACTTACTCGATGACAGACTGCAGCCACGGGTCAGCATGCAGCGTCTGATATGTTTACATGAAGTGTGCAGTGGGGATTCGTAACAGAGCACGACAACCTCTAAATGAACGTGAGTCACATTAAAGGGAGCATATTTATTTGAAGTGATTATTATCACGCAGACTGAAGGTTTCTGCTGGTATCAGGAGGAGACACCAGAAAGACACAGTATTATTCTGGTAAGTTAACATATTGGTTTGACATTTCTGATGCTGCTGTGTGATGTTGGTTTAAAAACTGCACATGACAACAGATATGAATGAATTTCCATCGAACTGTTTCTTTTATAATGACTTGTTTATGAAGGTGTTCCTTACATGGCTAATCTCCTTTCACATTTGTGAGAAAACTCCACCCACAGCTCCTACTAAATGCATATTCGTCTTATCTGAAATGGGCGCTCCCTGTGTGCTTTGTGCGGTGTATGCAGAAGTTTCTCATTAAACAAAGTAATGAACAAGTGTATCAGTAGCAGGTTAGTTTTTTTTTGTTTTGTTTTTAATCAAAACCAGGAGTGGAGAAGTAAACCAAACAAGCTTAATATCTGTCTGACACAGAGAGCTAAGTAAGAGAACACTGGACTTTTCCCTTATTACAATAGAGTGAGAGAGATAAATAGTGGAGCGAGGCTGACTGTGTATGTGGTGCTAGTGCAGCCTCTAGCTGCCTGACCCGTCCGTGGTGATGAATAATAAATGAGCAGGACAGAAGCAGTTACCATTTGGAGACAGTTTCCTGATGAATGATTACTGGCTCCATTGGGTCTGTATTTGCATAGGAGATGAAAATGTCGAGGGGAAGACACATGGCTGTTACTGTAGTGGAGCTATAATACTTTTGACTGCTGAGAAGGCAACTCTTCTAATGTTATAATCAGCTAGCATGGCTGGTCATAAGAGACCACACATAAAACAGACTAAGTGAAGATGGGTGAGGGGCACATGAGATGACATTTCAAATGAGATGTATTTATCTGTTGTGCTCTTAAATTGGTTGTCTGCTCCAGCAGAAATTCCGATTTATGTTTATACTATTCTGTACAGCTGTTCCTTTAATAACCCCATTCATTACCATTGTGACAGTGATTAACACAGTGAAAAAAAATATGCATGTATATCTATATCTATCTCTCTCTCTATATATATATATATATATACACATACATATATCAAAAACACTAATGAGGTTTTGCAGAAAATGAAACAAAACCAGTTGATTCATCCTTTTGCAGACAGATAAAGCCTGACTGCCACTTATTGTACTACAGCAGCTATGCCACTGTGCAGCAATATCTACTAGCGCTGAAGTGAGCGAGATAAGGATTTCATGGTCATCGCGTCAGCTCACAAGGCAGTTGTGGTGCTGCAAGGGAGGGTATGGCTTCTGGCTGTTCCTGCAGGGCAAGATGAGAAGTGTCCCTGTCAATGTCAGAACTCTGTTTACACCTCAGAGCAGCCACCTATGCCACCACTTCTCGCCTCACCACGCAGAATCTTGCTTGGTTTGATCATCTTTTTGAGTCAGCTTAACCTTCCTGCCTTCTTGGGACCTTTTTGTGCCACTGCTATGTGTTAAATGGCTGCCATTTCCACTGTGTTCAGTGGAATATAACCAAACTTGCCACAGGATAGTTTTTACCTGTCAATGTTAATATTCCAGTGTGAATTCCTTAAATCAGCCTAAAATGGCTGAGCAGCAGAAATCCCCACACCCATCACCCTGGGGACCATTTTCTGCCCATTGACTTCCATTATAAACGCTATTTTTCAACCCCAAATTATCATCATATGATTTTATTTTTTCTTCTTTTCTTGGATGTCAATGAAGACTCAGGGCCTTGAAGTTTTAATTTTTAAATTGCAAAAAAAATGCAAAAAAAATAATGGCAGGTCAAAATGTATGTTGGTGCCAATCTTTGGTCCATCTAAAGGCCTACTTATAATGACAATCACATATTACTTCAACTGGTTTTTTGTGGAAATATTTAGTTTCGTTTTTTGGTTTTTGGGGCTTATAACACAGGGCGCTCATGTAATAACACTGGGATTTGAAGGGTTAAAACAACGAAAATATAATTAAAACTTTACATGAATATTTCAGGGAGAAGTAGTTTTACAAGGTTGGCTAATTTAAAGTGGAATAAAATATGGATATATGGTCTTTTTATGGCGTGGCTGAGAATGGTCCCTAGGGTGATGGGTGTGAGTTTTTTAAAGGATGGCAGGAGGGTTATTCTTGTCAGGCTTGACAATGAAGGCTGATCTCCTCTGTTCTTCTTAGCAGTGGAATCAGCCTACAGCTCACCCTATTCAAACAGGGCCCAAGATTCCCCCAGAATCCATAATCATTTCTACGAGGGATTTTTGGATGTATCAAACATTCTCATGTAAAAGCACTGATCTGCATTCATTCCTACCATAAGCCGGCCTGGCTGAATACTAAACGTCCCTGCTAAATTCTGAAGGCCCCCTTTTAACAGTGCCTAAGATATGCATAAGGGGGGAGAATAAGAGACAGAAGTCATCTTCTTTTCTTTGTCGTTGAAAGGAGATGAAGAGACAAGTGTCTTTTAGTGCTCTCAGGGTCGGTTGGTGCTAAGAAAAAGATAGAGAGGAGAGGAAAAGCGCTAGAGAGTAAGAGAGAAAGCAGAGAGAGAAGGTGGGAGCCATCATTACCACAAGGCTACTTAAAAATCCTCCACTGAGGGCACTTAATAGAACCATTTGTAATAGAGGCTTCCTTTCACGATACACTATGTCTGCAAAGTATGGAGACGCTCTACATGTGGGTGGATGAGTGTAGAGAGTACAGAGTGGATGTTCTGCCCCCCAGATGTTTGCCTTCTTTGATAGAAAAGAAAGTCAAATGTATTCGGAATGGTGTGTGAATGTAATTAGCATTAGTTGTCTAGGCCACAGCACGGACGGCTCTCCTGCTCTAGCATTTAGCTGCACCTGTAAAGCTCTTTTCATACATGAACTGAAATATTGTGAACCTTACCCTTGAAACGATATGTTGTATGATGTACCCTTCACAGTTCGATTCGGCTGGTTTGGAAATTAAACAGACTTTACCTTGCCAGCAGTGTGCATGCATAAACTGATTGAGGGCAAGAATAGAACCAGCAATTGTTTGCTGCATGTGGCCAATCACGTATGAAAACAGCCACAATGAAGCCACCCTAATAATTACATGTATAATTTGTTTTTCACTTATGATATGATATGTTTCTAAATATATCATATCATGTCTGTCTCGTTTTATAATGTCTTGCTATCACTCAATCTCTAAATCTTGTCACGAGGATTTTGTTGTCTCTTGACTCTTTGATTAGTCTTCTGATAATTAATTATTTCAGTATTTATTTAAGGACAAATGACAAAAACAAAATGGTTTTGATTATGTTAGAATATTTTCTGTGACAGATTTTGAATCGCTGATTGGAAAAGAGTGTGTGCGTGGGCTCTCTCCGGGTACTCCGGCTTCCTCTCACAGTCCAAAGACATGCAGTTAGTGGGGCTAGGTTAACTGGAAACTCTAAAGTGTCTATGTGACGTGACAGACTGGCAACCTGTTCAGGGTGTACCCTGCCTCTCGCTCTAAGACAGCTGGGATAGGCTCCTGCCCCCTGGCGACCCTGAAAAAAGGATAAGAGGAGGTGAATGGATAAATGGATGGATGATTGGAAAAGACAATAAAATTTGTCAAAGTGGGTTGTGAAAAGTTATAATGGGCAATTCTAAAATCCTAGATCACAAATAAGGAAAATAACAAGTCGAAGGAATTTTATTGCAATCATATCTTTCATGCAACACTCCAAGCAACGCCCCTTTTATTGCCTTTACACCTAACAAATTTATAGCTTCTGTTTAAGCAAAGACTTCATCATAGTGGTACTGTGTTACTTGGAAGCACATGATTTCAAGCTTAATCTGATTCATGGATTCATGGTGGACACTTGCCAGCAGTTAGTGGAAACAACTGAAATATTTGCTGAGGCAACTCTTTTAAAAACCATATCAAATTGAAAAAGAAATGAATAACTGTGGCACAAACACAGCTTAAGCCAAAAAAAGAATTCAGAGGAATTATGTTCAGTGTACACCGGTGCTGAAACAAGCCACACTGTATCTCCACTCTTCTCTAAAACATGTAAGGTTTGGTGAATTATTTCTGAGCACGCATTAATCAGTCTTGCTGTATGCACACTTAATACATCACCAGCATGCACACATTTGTACTGCATAAATAGTATGTTCCAGCAATTATATTTCTAATTATAAGCATGGATTTTTTTTCCCCTTGTGAAAACAGCCCATGCAATAAAGACAAATAGTAAAACTTTGTTCCCAGTAATTTTAGGCTTGCCTGTACTGGTTAACATTAGCACTGCAGGTGAAGACTGTTCTGTTTTTCCCCACTGCTATCACTCAGATAGAAACAGAAAAACAGAACAGTCTTCACCTGCAAAGGTAACATTGTGAACAGTTCAATAACTATTTCTCTAGATGTAATAAACTAATCTGTTAGCAAGTGGTCCCTATTCACTTTTTTAATGCTGACTCTGTGGTTATCAGGCTTCCCTAGTCAGACTAAATCATGCTACAATAACACCACATAGTTGATTGACTTCATTTGTTCCGTGCAACCGTCAAAACCCCCGATGGAGTATCTTAGCACACTAATGTTAGCAGGCTAAGCAGTGTTCACTAATGTTACCTGTTTCACTGTGTTAAAACTGTCCCCTCTAACCCTGAACAAAACCTTCTGTGTGTCCATTTCTGACATCTCAGGAAACCTGTGTTAATTAAGGTTAAGGTTCTCTTCATGAATTCAAGGTTTTCTTAGTCTGCAAACAGTTTGTTTCCAGGTTTGAGATTTGACACCACTGCTGGAGCTGCAATTGCACAGATCCTCCCCAATTGTTGCATTAAAAGCAAACTGAAATGAGAAAATTGTACTCCCTTCCTTCCATTCAGACATGCACAAATTGTAGGAAGATACTTTTGCAATTTGGCTTCTACTATTTATCGTATTTTTCCAGCTTTTTCTTAGCACATACAATCCACTGTATAAATAGTGAACTAAGTAGATCCTTCAAATCACATAAACATTGTGCTAGACCTTTAAAAAAGAGAACAACTTGACTGATGATAGAAAAGCTGCAGCTGCTGGAAAATGCTTGTGCTGTTTCAGTACAGGGTTAAGATATTTAAAAGGATGTTCTCGAAAATAATTTCAGCAACCTTTAACCATAAAACTTACAATTAAACGCTTGGTTTGTTAACAAGAAGAGCATTTTCTTACTCAGAAGGTGGTTTGAAGTGTTGCACTATTAGGTGGCTGTTGGAAATTTGGGGTCCTTAGGGACTAATAAAGCGCTCTACAAATACAGGCCATTTTTTTTACCATAAAACCGTCCTGATTTAAAATTAAATTTCAAATAAATAATGAAATTAAAGTAAACAATTTTTCAGAGTGAATATCATTTTATGAACAACCATCCTTGACAATACATCTTTTTTTGTTCACATAACCATGACTGAAAGTAATGTGCTCAATAAAGATGACCAAAAAAACAAAGCAATAAATCAAAACAGAGCATAAAAGGCTTAAATGGGAATGCAGCCCTAGAATCTGACGAGGCGCCTCAACTACAGGATAAATGAATTCCTCTCAATCTGGTGGCATTTTGTTCGTCTTTGGAGCCGTATTTGACTTACCAAGGAGTGACTCATGGTTATGGGCTGTCACCTTTCTTGTTCATTCTCAACTCCAGCACTTTGAGATCCAGCTAAGGAAAATGCCACCTCCAGAAAAGTCTTCTCCATTCTCACTGTTGGAATACAGCTGTGAAGGTAAGTATAAAAGACAGCATGTATGTAAAGGAGAGCTTTGTTGGGTGGTGGAAGAAGAAAAATGTTCTGCTTAGTGTCTGAGGTACAAGTTAATAAGATATATTCAATGCAACTGTGTAGTTAAGATTCTATACTTGATTGTGGCGAGCTAGCCTGTCCAAATAAGTCTAATTTATTCACAAATGCTCAAAAAAATGTAATAGTATTACTTAATACCATTAAGTTGACAAGACAGAACATGCAGAAGCATATTCTTAGGTAGCATTACAAGAGTAAAGACTGAAAAATTTGAATGGTTCATCTATGTTTACACATTTACCCGTTGTACTCTGTTTCATTATTTTTATGCATCAAACCAACTCATTTATGGTACTGCTGATGCTAATGTTGTGATTCCAACCCTAAGTTACAAGAGTAAAGATTTATTGAGGCCCTACATGCAAATTTTGTCTCCAACCGTACAAAATGGACAATCATGGGGCCGTGGCATACATACTGAACTGCTCAGCGCCAACACGAGATTGCAGGGTAGCCATTGTGTAGTGACGTAAAAGTTTTCTTTTCCAGCAGATCGCCAAGCCATTCTGAATTGAAAGAAAAATCGAATAATATTCAAAGTTATCGAGTAGATTAGCAGAGTTTATCAATTAGTCCCACCAATCCTACTTTCAATGGCTACATCATTTAAAAAAAACAAATGTAGACTGAAATGAGAAGATTCAGATAAACTAATATTTGCAACTGAAAACTAGACAATTAAAGTTGGTTGTCAGTGGTAGATGGTAGTTATTTTTAGCAATAACTATAGCTATAGCTATCTATTTAGGGTTTTTTTTCACTTAACTCCAAAAAGTAAATACAAAAGGTCCAAAGAATAAAGATAAAAGTATAAAAGTAACTCGAGTGCTCATAATATCCATCGGTAAAAAAGTGAAATATTAGTTGGTTTTGTTTCAGTTTAAAATATGAGTACATTCCCACTTGGTATTCAACACATTTTGTCAAAATGTGCTTTGCTGCGCTTATGGTTGTAAAACGGCTTATCTTCAGGCTAAAACTGATTCACACAGGCAGCAGAAAAAAGGAGTATATGCCACAGGTGATTACTGGAGCTAAGGGGTGTGTCAGCTTCTCTCCTTCAACTTTGGCCCTTGTTCTGAAGCAGGCAGTTAAAGCAACGAGCGGGAGTTGGCGCCACAGGTTGAGCACTGAGGTTAGATGTCGGAAGCGCTGGTCTCTTCTGGCTTAGAGGCGTAGGTCTGTGCAAGCATGCAAAATTGGCTGTGAGTTCAAAGAGAATCAGTGAGAGCGGGGAGTTGAGGTGAAACCTGTTATTTCTCTCTCTCTCTTTTCTCCCCCTCTCTCTGTTTGATTCCAACTCCCTCTCTCAAGCCTTTTCTAATGATGACTCTATCTGCCTCCCACTGGAAGGCAGAAGAGCAGCGGCCTCAGGGCCTGCAGCACTAACGTATCAGCATCGCAACTCATGCTTTCCTCTATCCGTTCTTTTCATATCAACCCTCATTGAGCTATTTAGCCTTGAATATGATCAAGTGGAATAATTTAAGGATGTCAAGAATTTTAAAAAAAATCCTGTCTTAAACTCACCCGCGATTATCTTTTTTTTTTTTCCGCCTTTTTCGAAAGCTGTCAAATAGATATGGATATGAATGTTAGATATTTGGAGTATAGTTGATGGATCAAATTTAAGCAGCAGAAAAACATTTGATCTTGAAAATGTGGTGGTTTATTAACAGGAAAAAACTGGGGAAAGACAAACCCGCTGATTCATGGAATATTCTTGCAAGAGAGAAAAAGAAAATCCTGATGCCTTTCACCATAGGCATATAACACAGCCTAATTATGCTTCTTCTTTGTAAAACCGAATGCATTTAGTGTTTCAAAATTATGTTTTTTCCCCATCTGCTGCCAATTAGCTCCACTACAACAGTGTAACGGGCAGATCCCATCCTACTCAGTGCAGGTGCTCCTATCAACCAGCACAACTCACAAGGGCAACAACAAAGATGAGAGCCCTTAGTGGCTTTCAACCCCTAAGTACTGCCTGTTATGTCTGTTTGAACAAATGACCAAGCCAAAATTTATCAAACCATGCATTAGTGATAGCAACACAAACTAAATAATGGTCAGTCAAAGAATGAGACCATTTTAAAGTTTATTTGTTTTATTTTTTTTATTTCAAGAGCTTGGTGCTTTTGCAATCAAGGAAATGGTGCAATGGAGTTGACATAGTGTATCTCCTCTGTTCAAGTTTTTTGCCAGGCTAATCCCATCTATATCCAACTGGATGAAGGTATGATACGTGATGAATGATGTAGTCTGTTTATTTTGTGTCCCTTGAAAATCAAAACTGAACTGAAACCAATTTGTTTTTGCACATTTGTGTGACAATGCCACTATCTCCAGCCTTCAAAACAATTCTGAGCTGTTGAAGCATGCACTGTAATGTGATAGAGAGCATCAAGATGTTAGCAGGAGATCCTTTAGGTCCTTTCCGTGAGCTGCAAGGTACGGCATAAATGGACTAGACGTGTTTCTTTTCCACAGACGCCACAGATGCTCGACTGAACTGAGATCTGCAGAATTTTAATTCCTCAAACACTTTGTCATGCTCCTCAAACCATTCTTTATCATTCTCTACCACAGCCATCAGGGAATACAGTTGCCTTGAAGGGGAACATAGTTTGCAATAATATTTGGGTAGCCGGAACAACAAAAGCAATATTCATATGAATACTAGGACTCAATTCTTCCCATAGGATATAGTGCCGACATTGCTTCCTGAGGTAAATGGCCCACAGGGCTGTCCACATGATGTGAAAGAACAGCTGATTCATCAGAACGCCTACATCTTTCCTTGCTCCCCTGTGTGGCTTCGATGCTCATGTGACCATTGCAGGTGCTTTACTGTAGGTGGTGTACAGGGGTCAGCATGGGCACTCTGACTAATTTGCTATGCGGCCCTACCAGCAGCATGCTGTGAAGCACTGTGTGTTATGACAGTATATTAAACATAACATCAAGATTTTCAGCTTTTTATGCTTCAGAAACCATTCTATGATGGACAGGATTAGGATTTTCAGTAATTTGTTGTACAGTCTATGTTCTCCATGAGCCATGGTTAACCACGAAGCTATCACATCTGGCCCTTCTTTGGAGACATGTCCATTTGGGACAAACTACTGTAAACCAAGAGAACTCCAATATCTTTAATCAAATGATTATGATGATGTACATCTTCTCTTCACCCATTATTGGTTTTACTGTCGTGGATAATTGGTAGACTATCAGTCTACTTTATAAGGACAATGGCAGAAGTGGACTAGAGCAAGTACAAGACTGAGAAAACAGTGTTAGATAACACATAATAAATCTGTTGATTATCTAATCCTAATTATACAGAATGGTTTTCTAAGAATCACTTCTATTAGGTTACACCAGATTTGTAGACTTGTGCCAGAAAAAGACAAATTGTAGAATTACTACAGAACAATTTTAACATGAAATTATAACATTAATCAAGTAAATCCAGGTACCTAACAGTTACTAGCTTGGTCCATGAATACATAAATCCATGCAAACACATAAAATGTCTAAAACCTGCTGATGGCAAAACAACTTTACCTTGTGCTCATCTTTAAGGTCCAAAGCAATATTGAGTCATTTTATACCTTGAAAAAATAAAATAGTGTAACACAACGCTACTTAAAACGTGTTGTTTATAAATGTAATCTGTGGTGCAGATTAACAAATGCTTTGCAGTATTTGAGAAAAGTTGATAAAGTAGCTGATATTGCTCACCATCGGGGGATTTTAGAGCAGTGGTAAAGAGAGAGGAGCTGGATTCTATATTCTGTCACCCATTATAATGCTACTTTAAAAAACTTCACAAGAGGTCCTAAACTCAATTAATTGTTCTCTTTGTAAGTACTGCATTACTGTGAAGAGTGCAAAAAAAAAATTTCACCAAGACACAGGAATGTGTTTGTATGTGTGTCCTTGCACCATTCTTACCCAAGAAGTGCTTTAGCCTATTACTTACAATGTTTGGAAAATGCTTGTGGGTCTGAATTTAATTGAAACCCAATTAAAATCACAGCATGAAAACTCTAATAATAGTCAAGGGCTTGTCGTTAAGAATTGAAGTTCATAGAAAGTGCCTCATTTCCTTCACACTTCCAATTTAGTCTAAATTTTGAACAGGGGCTAGGTGTACAAAAGCCAGAAGAGAATGCAATAGCAAAAAGACACCCAAAACAAATACCCTGTTGCTTAGAGCAACTCAAACTGCAAAACCTCAATTCATCCAGAACCCTTTGTCAAATGACCTTGCCAGACTCAAAGGCAATATGAGTAGCAGATTCTTGGCTGTGATATCTGAGTGCTTACAAGAAAAAGTACTTGTGTTCTCATTTCCACCGTGACCATAGCCTTTTTGGTCCAGCAAACAAGAGTTCTTTTAAAGGTTGCACTCAATTAAGGACTCCCAGTTGGGCAGTGACCTGACAGCTGGGCAAAGTATGCACTCATTTTACTCTACACTTCTCACTTGCGCACACCTACAATAAAAAAACAACAAAAATAAAAAACAGAAAACCTACAAAGAAAATGCCAGCTCTCTCTGATTCAGTAGTAAATGTATAAAAACTGTGAGGGGAAACATTTGAATTCCAGATACCTGATGTTTGATCAAATACTTATTCCTTAAATCTTGCATGTCCAGTTTTTGTTACATTAAAGTATAAGTGCATACTGGTCAAGTCTGTCTTATAGCATCCTCCCCACTGTAAATACAGTTTTTGGCTCCTGCTTGATAAGATGTTACATGTTAATAGAGCTACAAAGAAGAGATGAAAAACAAAATTCTCAGTTTTGGGAAACTCATTCAAAATCTGAGTCAAACATAACCTGAGGCTTTTGGGTAATTTAAATCCAGTGGGAGTCTTTAAAAACTTCTCTCTTTTCATTCTAAAATTCCCTCTATGTGTTTCCCAGGACAGTCCTTGCTGAGGTGCAGTGGGGGGACTGTCAACTAAAATATTTTGTGTGGTTTAAAATGTGTGATAAAGGGTAGAGTTAATGATATTATAAAGGCATTATACATGCCCATTTTGGTGAATACATTTTTAAATTATGGGAAAAGCTTAAAACCAACAATTAGTTCATTTGTAATTATTTATTTCTTTGCATGTTATAAGCTTTGCGAGCTATTTAAGTATAAAAATGGCGGGTTTTGATAACAATTGCACCTCACACGTGAAAGGAAAACTATGTGTCATAAAAGGCATCACCTTTCAAACAGGGTAACCCCAGAGGTAGTATTTGCCACCAGGCAAGGCAGACAACAGATTAGGGCCCCAGGCCAGTGGGATACCTGACAAGCTTTAAACTACAGCAGTGGCCATGTGCAAAGTTTGTGAAGGCAGTAAGAGAGGCCTGACCGCCCTTAGGGTGCCCCACCAGACTCTCCATTCTGTTTAAACAACCCTAATGGCAACAACAAAAACCACTCAGTAGAAACAAAGAAGAGTTATTTTTCTTGGAGTGGAGGTAAAAAAAAAAAAAAGGGAAGAGGAGGAAAAAAGCAAGACGGTGGTGAGTGGAGCAGATAATAATGATTAACTTTAATGGTAAATAACTCAATACTACCAGTCAAGCTTTAACTGTGGGAGAGCGAGAAAGAGACATGAATAATGTAACTTCCATGTGCACCACATTATTTTTAGTTTACTTTGACATTTAACATTATTAACCTAGAGAGCAGATGAGTCTAGAGTGTCCAGCTCTGCTGAACATACAACTCAGACTCGGGACCCTGCCGTTCGACTTGTTAGCACAGCTAGCAGGGAAAAGGAATCTAAAAGCTAATACTTTTAGCTTTTTTGTACTAAAACTGTTAACATATCATAGCCGACAGCTTGATTGCTGGCATTGCTAGTGAAATAAACACGGTATCTGACATTTACAGAGTAAATGTTTTACCTGTTGTTTTATAAAACAGATTCATGACCTGCACTTTGCAGCACTGTTTTTTGTTTTCTTTGTTTTTAATGTAGCTCAGCTGCCCAGTTCATTATCAAACCACTTTCTTTTTTTCTGTGTGTCCTTTGGGCAACACAGCAGTGATGTAATCAGCCTGGTGTTTAAATAATACTGATAAATGATTAGATTAAATTTAAGTGGAATAAGCCGTATCTGATGAATACTATGAATGGTATAGGCTTTGGATTATTTGGATGTGAACATCATTATTTTTACTAGTAAACCTTCAAGCGATGCGCAGGTCAGTATTCAGCTCTCAAATGAACTGTCAAATGTACAAATATATACAATTGTGGGATTTTTATAAAATATTTATATATATCACAGGTGTCGGCACTCACAGTGTCCTACACAATGACTGGGCCACGCAATCTAAGAAGAGCCAGGCGATATACAAGCATACATATATATGCTACGATCATTATACAGTATGATTCTTCTTAGCAGTTACAGAAAAGCGCACTTATTGCATTTCATATATTCAGAGTTCATTCAGTTTTATTGAGCAGCACAAAGACTTCAACCAGCTTTCCACTTTGACAAAAACTCTTCCCTTCTTTAACTCTATAAGGAGTAACGTGGCTGCAGGCGACTGATAACCTAAATAGGCCAATTCTCTTCAGGTCAGCAAACAACAGTATCATCTACAGGTGACAAAGTCAGTCCCGTTGCACCCACTTGTTCTACTGTAAGTACTGTGTTTTGTTTTTTTAATTTGATGGTTGTAATGTTGCCTAACTTCACAGTTTCCATCGGATGCAAACTCAATAATCTTATATGTTTAAAGATGCTGCAGCATTTCCTTATCAAAGAAACTTCAGTGTGCATGGTTCCACACACACTGTTGGCTTTTTCCACAACCTTAATACTAATTATTAGAATCACAGAACAAAGCAAAACATATAGAATTTTTTTTAACCCCATTCATTCATCTGTACATCCATTTTTTCTACATATCCAAGTCAGGGTTGTGGCAGAGCTGAAGCCTTTTTCAGCTGCCACAGGTCAAAAGTCAGGGTCCATCCTGAGCAGGTGACCAGTCTATCATAGGGCTAACACAGAGAGATGGGAAATTAATCACGTTCAGAATCACTGCTTAACCTAACCCCTTTGACTGTGGTAGTACGCAGAGAGAACCCACACAAGCACATTGAGAACATGCACACTCTGCAGAGAAAGGCCCCTGACATCCAGTGGATTTGAACTCAGGACCTTCTTGCTGTGAAACTACATTTTCCCCCACAGTAATAGATTAAGTTCTAGTGCAGTAAATGAATGTGCAGTAACGCCATAGAAGGAATGATGATTATGCCAGGCTTTTACATGTGATGAAGGAAAGATAAGTCATAACTTTCCTGTGTAAATGAACATATGACTAATTGCAGGGGCCATTCTAGCTTTAAAGAGTGTGATATCACACACTTGAAGGTTTTGTGTATCACCAAACATTATAGGCAGTAATAAATGTAGCAGTAGCAATACATGTATCTTCTTTACGGTGAATATTTCGAAAGCAGTGCAACCCCCTTTAGCAATACATATAGCACATGGTGAAGTACTGTATTTGCTGCTGTTTGATGGAGAAGGCCAGCCACTACCATATCTCACTTGCACCAGCACCCTGGGAATCTAACAGTATTTCAGGCTCCACTACAAGATGCTTCTAGCAATGTACCAAACAGAGAATGTATGGTTTATGAACAATGTGTCTGTGTACTTGATTTCCTATACCACACTGGCCCCTCACTTCTTACCATCTCACTGGCCTGCCACACATCCACACACAAAACAAAAAAGAAGCCACTAAGATTCTTCCAAGTCATGGAAGTACAATGTGGTATTCACTTCTAAAGTGACTCATAGTTTTAACAAACAACAGTATTGCTACAGTTTGAAGTTTATTGTGGATGGAATAAAGTGGAGTTGGGCTGGCTGCCATCCATAAGTGCTAGTACTAGAGTGAATAGAGCGGATGTGTTGCTTTAAAGCAGAGTCACTCATGGATGGGGTTGTTCCTATCCACAGACTATTAGAGACCTGTTTATCAGTGCAGCTGCCAATCAGGCGAGGTTCTGGTTTACCCATTTTAATTTGACTTTGTAAATGCTACATAGTGTATAGTGCATTATGTACTTCATTATGCGTGGCATGTACTCCCTGATCCCACTCTCACTGTGTTTCTAGAGTGTCATGAACCGAAGTTCCGAGCGCAGGCCGGACCCAGTAGCAGAACACACACACTAGGGTAGGAGCGAATAAAGAAAGTAATTTTTATTGCAACTAAAGGTGTCCCGTGAGGGTAGCCAGAAAAACAACGTATGAAACCAGAAGAAACCGAGGGACCGCACAGGGAACGCCGAGAGCGGGGCTGTGAGAGGCTGTAAAACAAAAAGAGAGACAGATTACTGGGGTGCGGAAAAAAGGCAGCATACGAGGGAAGGTGGAGTGTGCGTCTCACGGTGATAGCCGGGCCGAGTGAACCAGAGGGGGGTGGAGCTCCAAAAGGGGTCGAGACGGCGAAGCTGAATGTGAACCAAATCTCAGGCGGACAGGTGGACAGGTGGACAGGCAGGTGGCTCGAAAACAAAAACACGCCGAGTTGTGATCTGGGTACACAGGGAAAAAAACAGTGTTAGGTCCGATGGAGAGTTTGTCATACGAGTTCTTTTCCGCAGGCGTACGTTACCGCTGAGAGGCGACTACGGACTGGCGTGGAGCAGCAGGTAGGGCAGGATTAAATAGTCCACCTGGTGATCGCCTGGGATGGGATGCAGGTGTGGGGTTAGCAGCCACGCTCGTGGGCGTGGACATCCCAGCAGCACCCCGGACGCCGGGCCGCGGACCATGACAGCACCCCCCCCTCAAGGGTCGCCCCCAGGCGACCGGCCGGGACCCCGCCTGCGGAGAGAAGCACGGAAAGCAGAGATGAGACGAGGGTCCAGAATGAAGGAGCGCGGGACCCAGAGGCGGTCCTCGGGGCCGTACCCCTCCCAATCCACAAGATACTGCCAGCCGCGCCCGCGCCGGCGCGCATCCAGGATCCGCCGGACCGCATAGGCCGGATGGCCGCCGACGAGCCGGGCGGGAGGAGGGGGCTCGGAAGGAGGGCACAGGGGGCTGAGGCGGACCGGCTTAAGTTGAGATACATGGAACGTGGGATGCACACGCCGAGAGGCCGGAAGCCGGAGCCTGACTGCCACCGGGTTGATGACTCGGTCCACTTCGTACGGCCCGATGAAACGGGGAGCCAGTTTGCGGGACGTGCCCCGGAGCGGGATGTTCCCAGCAGCCAACCAAACCTTCTGTCCCGGCTGGTAGTCAGGGGCTGGGGCGCGGCGACGATCGGCGTAGTGCGCCTGTCGTTCCTTTGCGCGCAGGAGGGCGCGGCGAGCGCAGCGCCACACACGTTGGCAGCGCCGGAGGTGATGAGGGGCCGACGGGACGGAGAGGGACAGGTCCTCTTCCGGGAAGAGCGGAGGCTGATACCCGAGGGACGCTTCGAAAGGAGAGAAGCCGGTGGAGGACGAGGTGTGAGTATTGTGGGCGTACTCCACCCAGGGCAGGTAAGTAACCCAGGAGGAGGGGTTTTGACTGGCTACGCACCTCAGCATAGTCTCCAGCTCCTGATTAAGGCGTTCAGTTTGCCCATTGGATTGCGGGTGGAAACCGGAACTCAAACTGACCTTGGCGCCGAGAATGGAGCAGAAGGTCCTCCACACTTGTGAGGTGAACTGGGGACCGCGATCGGAGACAATGTCCAGGGGAATTCCGTGGAGCCTGAAGACTTCCGTGACTAACGCTTGGGCAGTCTCAGCAGCCGAGGGCAGCTTGGCTAGCGGGACGAAGTGGGCGGCCTTAGAAAACCGATCCACAACGGTGAGGATGACACATTTTCCAGAAGAGGTGGGGAGACCGGTAACAAAGTCAAGTGAGATGTGAGACCAGGGCCGGTGGGGAGTAGTGAGTGGGTGGAGCTGGCCCATGGGATGTTTCGTGGATGATTTATTACGAGCGCAGACGGCACAGGCAGACACGTAGTCCCTCACGTCCCATAGTAGCGATTTCCACCAGAAGTGTCTGCTGAGGAGGCGCGCCGTTCTGCTCACGCCCGGGTGGCACGCGAATCGTGCTGTGTGGATCCAGTGGATGACTGCTCCCCGGGCGGCGGCGGGAACGAAGCGCCGTCCTGGCGGTCCAGTCCCTGGGTCAGGGTCCCCCGGGAGCGCTTGGCGAATGGTCTCCTCAATCTCCCAGGTGAGAGCACCCACCACGCAGGAGGCAGGCAGGATGGTGGCGGGGGGGGCGCCTCGCTGTCGGGGGAATACAGACGGGAGAGCGCATCGGGTTTGATGTTTCGTGACCCGGGACGATAGGAGAGTGTGAAGTTGAAGTGGGCGAAGAATAGGGACCAGCGAGCTTGACGGGGATTTAACCTCTTGGCAGTTCTAAGGTACAGTAGATTTTTATGATCCGTCCATATAACGAAGGGCTGTTCGGTCCCCTCCAGCCAGTGACGCCATTCCTCCAATGCGAGTTTTACCGCTAGGAGTTCCCTGTCGCCGATGTCGTAATTCCTCTCCGCGGGGGTGAGTCGGCGTGAGAAAAAGGCGCACGGCCGGAGTTTGTTCAGGGGCCCAGACCGCTGGGAAAGAACCGCCCCGACTCCCGCATCAGATGCGTCGACCTCAACAACAAACTGTTTAGAAGAGTCAGGATGGGTCAGAATGGGTGTGGACGTGAATAATCGCTTCAATTTAGCGAAGGCTGCGTGGGCCTCAGGGGACCATGTGAAAGACACCTTGGGTGAGGTGAGTTGGGTGAGAGGCGCGGCCACCTGGCTGTAGTTTCGAATGAAACGGCGATAAAAATTCGCAAACCCCAAGAAGCTCTGAAGCTTCTTTCGTGTCTCCAGAACCGGCCATTCCAATATTGCTTTGATCTTCACCGGGTCGGTCTTCACCTGCCCACCAGCGAGGATGTAGCCCAAGAAGGAAATGGATGAGGCGTGGAACTCACACTTTTCCGCTTTTACGTACAGTCTATTTTCGAGCAGCCGTTGTAGCACGCTCCTCACATGGATGCGATGGTCCTCGAGCGTCTTGGAGAAAATCAAAATATCATCCAGGTAAACAAAAAAAACACGTTCAGGAAATCCCGTAACACGTCGTTGACTAAGGCTTGAAAAACCGCCGGGGCGTTCGTTAACCCGAACGGCATCACTAGATATTCAAAATGCCCTAGTGGGGTATTGAAGGCGGTCTTCCACTCGTCGCCTTCACGTATCCGTACCAGGTGGTAGGCGTTCCGCAGATCTAGTTTGGTGAAGACCGTAGCTCCCTGGAGTGAGTTAAAAATAGAACTAATGAGTGGGAGGGGATATTTGTTTTTGACGGTGACGTCATTCAGCCCCCTGTAATCGATGCACGGGCGGAGCGTCCCGTCTTTCTTTCCCGCGAAGAAAAAACCCGCAGCCACGGGAGAGGATGACGGCCTAATACGTCCTGCAGTTAGCGACTCCTGGATGTAATTCTCCATGGTTTCTCTTTCGGGGCGAGACAGGTTGTATAATCTGCTAGAGGGCAGCGATGCACCCGGGAGCAGATCGATAGCACAGTCATATGGACGGCGAGGCGGGAGTGAGAGCGCCTCATCTTTACTGAACACCTGCTGGAGATCGTGATAGTCGGGGGGCACGGAAGAGAGGTCCGGCGCGGGTGGCGGGGCGGGCCTCCGTTCCGTTGAGGCGGAGGGAACGGCTGACCTCAGGCAGTTCGCCAGACAAAACACACTCCAGCTCGCGATACTTTTTCCGGCCCAATCTATGTGTGGGTTATGTCTCTGTAACCAGGGGTAGCCTAGGATAAGCGGGGTGTCAGGAGCAGGAAAAGTGAAAAAGGACAGCTGCTCTTGGTGGTTACCTGATGTGATTAACCGTACAGGCGCGGTTTGGTGAGTTATGTATGCAAACACTTGGTTGTTTAATGTAGACGCAGGGATGGGCGGTTCGAGTGGAGTAAGAGACACAGCTAGCCTCTTAGCCAGCTTCTCATCCATAAGGTTCTGTTCCGCCCCGGAGTCCACTAACGCGGGGCATGTAAAAGTCTGATTAGAAGTCACGATAGTAACGGACAGTAACAATCGGGGTCTAGTAGTGCTTAGAGTGCTGCCCACCCGTATCCCCGGACTCACCGGTGGGCCGGGTCGTTTGGGCGGACCGGGCAAACAGCGATGCGGTGACCGGGCCTCCCACAGCCTGGGCCTCCAGCCCGAAATCGGCGTTCCCTCTCCTCCGGAGAAAGCCGAGAGCGTCCGATCTGCATGGGTTCAGGCGGGGGCGGCGACGGAGAGCGCGCACACGCAGCTGGGGGCGGGGGCGGAGAAACGCGAAACCCGGGGCGCAATACGGAGCCCATAGGCTTAGACCGCCGCTCGGCATCCCTCTCCCGCAAGCGTCTGTCAATCCTACGGGAGAGGGAGGCCAATTCATCAAAGGATCTGGTCTCCTCGTGAAAAGCTAGTTGGTCCTTCATCTGGTCATTTAACGACCGTAAAAAAACCCCACGAAGAGCCGAATCGGGCCAACCCACGGCGACCGCTCGAGTACGGAATTCAACTAGGTACTCCGCAATACTGCGCCGCCCCTGACGGAGCCCCAGCAACTTCTGCGCGGCATCGTCCTCCGATACCGGAGGGGAAAACGTAGCCTGGAACTCCTCCAGGAAGTCATCGTAATCGCAATCACGAATGGGGTGAGAATTTAAGTAGGCTTCAGCCCATGCTAGAGCACGCCCCCGTAACAATCCCACGAAGTGGGAGATCTTAGCAGTATCCGTGGGGAACGTGTGAGGCGTGCGACTGAAAAACAAGGAGCACTGGAAAAGGAACCCCCCACACAGGTCCAGCTCCCCGTGGAAGGGTTCCAGCGGCGGAGGCGACACGCCGCGGTGCACGGGGTCGGACGGCCTAGTTTGTAATTTATTCTGAGTGTCACTGAGCTCTTGACAACGGTCTTGGAGAGACTGGAGCTGCTGATCGGGCGACCGAGGATAGCGCCCTGTTTATTAATAGCGGAGCGGAGTGGATCTGCTGGGTCCATACTGGCCAGTCCGTACTGTCATGAACCGAAGTTCCGAGCGCAGGCCGGACCCAGTAGCAGAACACACACACTAGGGTAGGAGCGAATAAAGAAAGTAATTTTTATTGCAACTAAAGGTGTCCCGTGAGGGTAGCCTGAAAAACAACGTATGGAACCAGAAGAAACCGAGGGACCGCGCAGGGAACGCCGAGAGCGGGGCTGTGAGAGGCTGTAAAACAAAAAGAGAGACAGATTACTGGGGTGCGGAAAAAAGGCAGCATACGAGGGAAGGTGGAGTGTGCGTCTCACGGTGATAGCCGGGCCGAGTGAACCAGAGGGGGGTGGAGCTCCAAAAGGGGTCGAGACGGCGAAGCTGAATGTGAACCAAATCTCAGGCGGACAGGTGGACAGGTGGACAGGCAGGTGGCTCGAAAACAAAAACACGCCGAGTTGTGATCTGGGTACACAGGGAAAAAAACAGTGTTAGGTCCGATGGAGAGTTTGTCATACGAGTTCTTTTCCGCAGGCGTACGTTACCGCTGAGAGGCGACTACGGACTGGCGTGGAGCAGCAGGTAGGGCAGGATTAAATAGTCCACCTGGTGATCGCCTGGGATGGGATGCAGGTGTGGGGTTAGCAGCCACGCTCGTGGGCGTGGACATCCCAGCAGCACCCCGGACGCCGGGCCGCGGACCATGACATAGAGAAGCAGTGGGTAAACTGAATGCTACAAGATTTCAGTACTCTGTGCAGATGGTTGCAAGTGTGTGTGCGCGCAGGTGTGTGTGTGTGTGCATCAGTGGAAGGAAGAAAAGACAGACACAAAATAACCCGTCTGATATACAGCAATAATATATCATAGGCTTACTGATAGCATTAACACATTTTGTCAATGCATATACTATTGGACGATTTGCTAAGCAGATGTCCAGTCGCAACTTGCTATAGACTGAAGAGCTTGGATTTTTCTACCCTCTCTAAACTCTTTTTCTGGCAAATAATATTCAGAAGATGGAAGTAGTCACCATGATGCCGCCCACTGGTTAGAGGAGTCCCATTGGAGTTTTTTGGCCGTCACAGTCTTGTTTTGCCAATCTACAATTGTTGTGATGGGGAAATAGATAACAAATAACTCTGCCACCTTAAATCACAGACTACTTGTCACATGATCCAGTCATGCAGATCCAACTGACATTCATCTTTGCATAGATGTAACACATGGCCAATGTAATGCTGTGCATCCTATTGTCACAACAGTGTGCATCTGCACAGAACTACAACTATGCCTTATGATCATAGTGCTCTAAAAAATTAAAATAAGAACAAAAAACCCCTAAAAGTGCACTAAGAAAATAATACGAGAAATGATTTTCACCCCCAATGCCTCCTCAATGATTTATTCTGTCCAGTGACATTTTTATTGTTATCCCCTTTCTTTTTAATAAATAAACAGACAGGGGCACATACTTTCTCATTCTTCAATAAGAATAAGCAATAGATAGAAAGGTGTGGTGGAAACTCTACAGTGAAATAACACAAGGTTAACACAACTAACCTTGAAATGGGCAGTTTTTGATTTTAATGCAGTTGGATAAAGTTAAACTGAACTCAGCATTCGCTTGTTGACAGGTGACAGATTTCACTGTCTGTCGCGATGCTTACACTGTTGTATAAAATGAACATTTTATCTCTTGTTGTCACTCTATTTGTAAGGCTTGCAAGCACAAAATGAAACGTGCTTGGACCATAAATATAAAATGTTATTTTTTTATCTCATTCTTATAACAAACGACTTACTCATTTAAAGTGTGTGTCTGTGTGTGTGAGCCGGCATGCGTGTGGATTGTCACTGCTGTAGTTAGTGCGTTCTGTTCCTTCCAAATATAACCAGTTGTTACCAATGTCAGTTGCACAGTGTATAATTACATCAGGGATTTCTCATATTTCAAATTCATTTGTTTCTCAACACTGTGAATGCAGGCCTATAATGTAATCTCAGTAGGAATTTGGACCAGGCTTGCAGTGGTTAATAATTCAGCTCAGAGCTGGAGGCTTGCATTGAGGTGAACCATGCAGCAGTCTTGTTAAACATTCATGTTCTCAGCTGTGCCTCGGTCCTAGAAGGCATTTGACCGCTAGAGCGATAACTCAAAAGGTAAAGGCTTCTCATAGATATTAATATCAATTTGATGTCTGTGGTGTCTGCCCCTACTCAACAATAGGGCTGAGCTATTCAGCATCTCCACACTTTCTTTGTCTATCAGTTACAAAGAAAAGAGTCTCTGTGTTCTTGCAGGATTCATGTACACTTGCATGTGGTTGTTATTGTTATTATTAGTATGTAGCAATGCCCAAGTTCTGTCAGTTTTCTTGGAGAGTAACAGCAGTTTAAGAATCACAGGACATCTGCCAAATGACTCCAAAGCATTCACAAAAAAAAAGAAAAGAAATAATTACATGGTGTGACAACAAGCAAGGCTAATGCACTCCATGCTCATTATCATTAGGACATGTTCTCAGTTGGAGGCGCTTTTTGTTTCTGGCAGGTATTATTTAAAACGGGAAATGAAGAAGTTTGTCATTCATTATAGTCGGCAACAATAAAGATTCAACAAGGCTACACTAAAAATGGGACTGGAATAAATTTAGACTGTACCATCCTAAGTGACAGCTGCTACACATCCTTTCAAGATGTAGCATTCGCCTTTTTTGGAAGTGGGATGGGGGGGAGGCGGGGTGTTAAACAAGAACAAGGAAGGCAATAATTGTTTTGGCTTTTGCTGGGGAGCAATTTTGTTTATATGTAAAAGTACTGGTGTATCAATATCAATAATGGATGTTGGTTAAAGAGATTAAAGACTGGATTTTTTTTTCCTTCAGACTGTTAAAGATATAGTACAGCATCGTTGAACTGTGTCTCCTTTACTGCAACCCAATGCGTACTCATCAATCATGCTCACAGTACAACAACACAAATTAGTTCTTTTTGGGTGGCAGTGATTTATTAGAACGGCAGCTGGATATGCAAGACTAAATTGTTTTTCTTCACTTTCATAATTCATTTAATTCTCCAAACAACAATTTTCTGGCAGGTCAGTGTTGTGCCCAGGGTTTGAATTTTTCAAAGTGGTAGCTGATGTAATTGTTTTTTTTTTTTTTACTCCCATACAAAGTGAACTGAGCCTGTGGCCACTAGTAACAACTTGTATGCGATGCAGGCAATTTGACAGATTCCTTTTTATCAACTTTTCTTTATATGTACCTTTACAGGCATCATGGACTATGTTCACCTCCAGAGTACAGACAACTAATTATAACCCAAACCAGATAAACAACATACATGGCTGCAAACAGCAGGTAGTGACCCAGTTCTGGTCTTTTGGTAGATCAAAACAAATATATACATGACACATCACATTAATATTGTATAAACAAGATAAAAAGCATTTGCTTGTCATATGCTTCCCAGTTTCCCATTTGCACTGTGTGCATTTTGCCAAAGTCAGTGTCACTCAAAAAACCCCCACAAAGAACCATAAAACAAAAGGATGTCAGGATGGGGGAGTTAATTACAGAAATAATGGTGTGCAATGCATGATGGGTTAATTTAACTTAAATTGATATTAACAAATCACAGACAAATTCTAACAATTCTTCAAGTCACATTTAAACTTGTAACCAACATTCCTGTCTTTCTCACAAGTTCTAAACATAACAAAACCTACATTTATATGATAGAATTGTTGGTTGTATTGCAAGAGTCGATATTACAAAGAAAAGAGACCAGATAGAATTTTGATAATCATTTAGCAGATACAGTGGGACTCTCTCCCTCTGAGTTTGAGATCTGTGGACTCAGTGATCTCTTAACTAAACCTCATCTTTTTAGACTTGTCTTAGTTGGCTGTTATTTTGCTGTGAAGCACTTTTTGATCCTTGTCTTGAAAGGTGCTATATAAATAAAATTTCACTTACTTACTTACTTACAAACATTTGCAAACTTAAATATTAAAGCGTTTGATAGTTACCGGTATGTCTTCTCAGAGATACGGTTAGGCAGGAAGGCAATCACTGAAAGTGTGGATATGAGCTGCAGGATTCTGCCACTTGTCCAGATGATCTTTCAAGCTCAAACCACATCTCCAAGTCCTTACAGCAACCCCAGCTGACTCTTAAGCTGAAATTGTTATTTGCTTGCAGCCACTACAGATAACAATCTGGCTATGTTCATACATTAAGGGTTTATCTGAAATGTATTTAGGTGCAGATCATTTAGATGTAGTAAACACTATATATTTCTTAGTAGATCAAAACGTAATAAACCACCAATGCTTTTGCTGCTAACACATGTTGCTGATGCAACCAAAGCCTGTATCGTTTTATATTCTCTCGTCTTTCTCCTAGATTAAAACAATACACATGAAATGTGTAAACATGAATACAATAAATGTAAGCACGCTACTATATCAGGACATTAAATGCTTGTAATGATGAACTGAAACCATCATCTTTTGCTAACCCAGTAATTTCAATGCTTAAATCTATCTGTTCAATCTTGTTTGAACTTTGTCACTCATTCATAAGATCTTTGCTGTCAGCAGAGGCCATGGCCAGCGTATGAAGATGCCACTGTCATCTCTGCTGCTATTGATCTGAGTAGATTCCAAGTAAACTATAAGGTTGTTGAATATACTTGTAAGCACTTCAGTTCCATGACTGCTGAAAATATTTAGACACAAACAGATGTAGCAGTCTTCAAACATGGGTGCTGCATTTATTAGCATATTAGAACTGAAAAATGTATGCATGACTGCCTGAGCCACTGGTCTGGCTACAGTTATGTTAAATAAGGTTGCCTTTAATATATAATTTACACATCCAGCCCTCATATCTCAAATGTATATTCTTAACATGCTGGTTCACATTAGGCTTATAGCAGAATAAGAGCCAGTACATTTCACTAATTTATCTTTTAGATCCCTATTAATAAATATTCTAAACAATGAGGAAATGAATATGTTGCATGCATGGTCATGAGTTGAACTGGTTTATTATGTGGTATCACATATGCTGGCCACCAGTAGCATAATTTTACACAGAATATTCAAAGACACACGTTCTCTGGCGCTTTGAGCTGTAGGTGGAACCATTGCATGAAAATGCCCAGCAGCCTGCATTTTCACTTCAAGCCTGTCAAATCTAGATATGTAAACACACGAGACTTTACACAGCAACAAGGGCACGGGGAGAGATATCTATCACATAGATGACACCCCAGGATTGTCTTTAAGCTTTCTTGGCGTTGCACACATAAATTAGCCTGTGCCAAACTAGGATCAGTCAATTATGCTGGGGGTGGTGATTAGTGTTTGAACACAACCGTTTTGGAGGTGGGGATTATCCCTGTCAGGCAAGAGAGGACCCCAACCTTCACCTTTACAAGGTGAAACTCTTGACTTTAGCGAAACGTAGAAGTGAGACAGACATTTGAGTTTTGCGAGACCACTAAATACAATAATAAACTTTAGCATTTTTACATTTGCTTTTTTTGTTAGATGTAATCACCTACAGTGGTGATTCAAGGTGAGTCCACAGAACTAGAATTCTTTATACCTATAAAGTGCTGTGAAACAAGTAAAAATTGACTTAAATTCAATATAATGCTGTAAACAACAGTTTATTGCAGCTACAAACTAATACATGTCCAACACGTCACTTCACAAATCAGAAGGTTTTGTTTTGGGTTTTTTTTCTTTTTATGTAATTTTCTTTGGACTGAAAATCAAATTGGTTGAACAAAACCAAATGTGTTTTTGTGAGGGGGTTCTAATCTTTTAACTATAAATATGGTTGATGAATTAATTAGTTGCTGCATCTACAATGATTAAGTCTAATAAAATATTGCTTCTTTTGATTGCTTACTCTTGGGCTTATGAAAAATAGGGATATATTTTAATAGGAATTGCATTTATTTGGTACTAATATGCAACAGCAAATATATTGTGTGAAAAGCTTTATATACAATGTTACATTCACAGGGACAACAGTGGTGGTGATGATGGCATGACCAAAATTATTTCACTCTGTTCACTTTGACTTGGTTGCTTTGCAGGCAGGGAACAGTGACAACTGATTCGGTCAGCTGCTGCTTTTAAAGTATGACATGGTAATAAAATGGCAATAAGACAGAGTCAGTCTGCTATTAGTTTGAGATTGAGTGGAGTCGAGATGGCAATACTATGGAATCTATTTGTGAAAACGCAGAGATAAGCTTTGATAAATCAGCAAAATTTGCCATCTGTTGCATCTGTTGTAAAACAGAAACATTAACTACCTACATTCAGAGTCCAGCCAAAACTTTAAAAATTTAAACAGAAATTCAGAAATTCCTCCACATGGTGATGTGGTTGCAATAGGGCAGCAATTTCAAAGAGGACCGCGAAAGGGCATAGAAGTGCAGCAACCTTGGTCTGAATATAACCAAAAAACAAACATTTGCATCGAGTCAAATCACCCCAGACAAGTTGCATCCACTGGCACAAACGGACTCATATTGACTGCAACGTGATGGCAACCTGTCTGCAGTACCACATGAAAATTATTTGCTAATTTTTGCCAATCTATGATTGATTGCAGTGATTGCAGTCAAGTCAAGTATGAGTGAGGCATAACGTGTGACTAAATAAAAACACTGCCTCCACATATGACTTCTGTGTAGTACAGGAACTATACAACACTGAGTGATTATGTTTCTTTCATAGCAAAGTAACATAATCACTTAACATAATTTAAATGTCTATTTTTTACAATAACGTGTTTTCATTTTTATTTGTTATGATGTATCCATTTTCAAGTTTCTGTGCACTTGTGTATCTGCACTGTTGTGATTAAGCAGCTTGCCTTGTTTGTTTAATTTTGTTGGATTTTTAAAAAAAATCTGCAACAGTGCTTGCATTATTTTACAGTACACATCAGCGCTGAATTGGTAGGCTTGCCAGGTTTTCATAAGACCTGCTGTTGTGAAACTGGGGGAGATTGCTGGGTTTACACATCCTCTGCGCAGTGTCATTTTTTGCCATTTGGTGAATGTGGGTAGTGTAAATTTCGCTCCTTCACTCATTTCTTAGCTCTGTTTTACAGAATCTGCCCTACAGTGCTCGCTCTCCACATGTATTATAGTACTTCTTTGTTTAGTATAAGTCATGGAATTATAGATTATTAAAAGGTTTAGTTTCCGTGGCAGGTGGTGCAATAAGACAAATTTATTCACCCATACAATTCTCCATTACAACATCTCTCTCTATCTCACTTTCATTTATGTGCACTCTTTCCTCATCCCATCTCACACTTATCTTCCTGTTCCTTCCTCACTTACAGTCATCTAATGCTGTTTATCTTTCTTAATCTACTGTATCTGTTCTTCGATCGTCGTGCTCATTCACCCGCATCCACCAACTGATGCAAGGCAAGGTAACTCACGGGGGAATTAACAGGTGAAATGTATGCTCTATATTTCAAGCACTGCTGTGCTGCATTACTCCTTTTCCTGTACACACCAAACCAGTATCGTTCTCACATTGATCACACCAGAAGTTTATATAATCAACATTTGACATTTTTTAAAACAACTTTACATTATAGAGGAGAAAGAGAGCTAAGCGCCTTTCCCCCATAACTGCAGGAGATTAAGGTAATGACACAGGAAGACAGGAGGAGACAGGTGGCCTCCAAGAAGTCTCCTCCTATTTTATACAGTAATGAAATTGAATTATAAACCTCTACTAATCTCTCCCACAAAGGTCTAGAAGATATTTTCTACCTGCAGGCATGTCAGTAGCCTGCAATCAGCACATGGTTTAAATTAAGAAGTATTTCCTGCTCCAAATACTGTGATTTATCATGTTCTATGTGAATTTTGCTTTTCATTGAATGCTATTTATCTAATCTTACATGTGACATTTTACACTAAATCCCAAAATCAAGCATTTGTTCTTTATATTAAATCACAGTTTGACCTTTATATGAATTTAAAAATACTCAATGCTCTAATCGAACTGTCCTTCGTAAGCTAAAACCATGAATTTTTTGGCTTCATTATGACAGCTTGACATCTCAGTGGCAGCTCGATTATATCCCCTAGCAACAGGTGATGGGGCTGTACTCACATACAATAGCCTTTTCTCCACACAGTGATAACCATTGTACTCACACACACACACACACACGCAAAGCATTTTGTACAGTGCACAACGTATACTTTTAGCTCCATATGATTCTACAGGGGGGTGAGTGTCAAGCTCCATGATTCTCTAAATTTAGTTCAAGGCCATGCCAGTCAAGGAGGTGAGCTCATAACTGTCAAAGCCTGTGAAAAAGAAGTGGAAAGAGACAAGGGAGCACACACCAGCCTGCAGATGCCGGCTGTATTATTCTGTATGGAGGAGCCCCTCAGCATGTTTATACTCATTCAGTGAGACAGCTGTGGGCATCTCAAGCCTGCCTATGCCTATGCTTCTCCTAGACTCTCTAAGCCAGCCCCATTCATCATCCTCCAACAGCCCTGCTCTAATTGGGCTGCGTCCCCACCTGCTGTCACTCACCACCTCCTCCACAATGTGCCGGAAGAGATACAGATGTACCTGGTCCGGTACAGCCCTGTCGCAGCTCACCAGTCTCTACGTTTGAATCAGAATAGGGGCAGTTGTGCCCCAGCAGCTACGCTGAGCTGATCCCAGGCACTGCTCTTTCCTTTTCACCCAGTCAGTACCTGACTTTCCCTCTATCCACAGTGGTGTGGAAGCCCAGTAATGATGTGGCCTATCATTTTAACAGGAGACAGGGCCACAACACTCTGGAGGCATTGTCATGGGTACCTCTGTCCTCCAGAATGGGAAGGGTATTAGATATTTCTCTTCATTGACATGACTCTTAAAGTTTGGCAAGGACTAGTTTCATAATAGCTCTTGTCTTATTTGAGTGGTGCCTGCCACTTCAGATAAGACTTGGAGATACCCTTTAGCTACCCAGCACAGCCAGAAGACATCTAATGAGCCTTTGAGATTTCCATGCTAAACCTACCATAAAATGTCCAGTGTGTGTCAAGACGTGGCTTCAATTTGTTTGAAAGAAACTCCACGGTTTGAAGTTTGAGCATAATAGACAAGACAGCAACCCAAAGTCTCATTTGTTCAATTTGATTTTATTAATAAATAAAGGATTACACTTTTGCTCAACGGAAGATTGGTTTAAGATTTGTAAGGGCTTGAATTGGTCTAGTTGGACTAACCATGAGGGAGATTTGCATTTGTTCACTCTGCGTCTTCCTTGATCCTGTATTCTGTATACTTTAACCTCCTGTCAAGCATTGGAAATGTCCTTGCCTATTTCCATTAGTAGCCAACAGAAATAAGAGGAGGAACTTTATGTGAGTACAAAATGACACTGGCTGATATCTAATGTTTGGACATGCTCAAAGGAATTTTGTATGTTCATTAACCCTGTGACCCTATTTGCATACAAAAAAATGTAAAGAAGAAAAAAAAGAGTGTAAAATGGTTCTTCTGCTACTGTGTGACATTAAGGGTTTGCTGTATATCAATGTAACCAACAAAAAAGGAAGATGCATTTGTTGTGAAAATGTATTTGTCGATTCCACCATATGCCACTCATGGAGACACGAGCATGATATATGGTAAAGATAGAAAATACAAACTGTGACTGTGGAGTCCACGGTTGGCATTAAGGTCCCGTGTGTGGTTGGATTTTAGCAACAGAATCACTTTGTTCATGCTAAGGAAAGTTTTTTCTGGATTAAAAGTCAACCTTTTAACAACTAATGTAAATGCCTGCATTTGACTACCATCAATCATTATCAAAAATTGCATTTGGTACCATTTTTGATAGGTCTGAAGCTGACAGAACTGCAGTGAAGAAACTCGTGTATCCTTCTTACTATTAATTGAATATGTTCTTTCGATGTGACCATATGCTACTGCCATATCCTGTCTCCCAACTTTTGAGACAGGAAAGTTTGAAATGTCAATTTTTATGTTTCAGGCTACATAAACATGAATACTTGGCTGCTTCCTGCAGACAACATTACGGTTTAAGTGATCTAACCCTAATGAGGCGTCAGCCGTACAGACAAAACACAGGATGTTGACTTTGATTGTAAAAACACCAGAGCATCATTTCAAGTTGCTTTGATGCAGAGTGCTCTGCAGGCAGCGATTATGTGATGAATCACTCAGTAAACTAAGAGTCCCAGGGTCTGTAAAATATAGCACTCTTGTGAAACATGGATTTCCAGCTAATCAACTCCTTGTTTGATGTATATCTGTTAATTGTCAGCGGTGCACAAGTATCTGTTAAGTAAGTGAATAATTTTGAGGGCACACTTTTTTAACGAGGTCAACAACCTACTCGAGTAGAAATAACTGAATAAATATTAGTAATCAAGCTCACTGACATGATTTCATTTATTTTAAAACAATAGAAAACCACATGCAAACATTATCATTGCATTTTTAATTGATATGTCTTTTTCCCTTTTTTTAGTATGTCCTAAACAGTCTTGCAGAAGACTGTTAGTTTTATCAGTATTGGCTGAAGCAGATCACTAAGAAAGACTGTATTAATTTGCAATGACCTTTACCTCAAAGGGACAAGTTAATCCAGGCTATGCCAGCAACAGGGCCCCGTACCACCACACAGCCAGCGGATCAACTCACCACTGGGTTCAGTAGTTCCTTTTTTTTGTTTAAGTGACTAAACGTGAATAAAATGCACACTGATTAGGTTAATGTTCTTATCTTTAAGTTAGATGATAATGGTTGTTGGGTGCATTACCAGAAGCAATCAAAAGCTGCTGTACGTGCTGCATCTATATCTTATCTGAAAATATGATAATGGAGCATTATCATCATCATTAAAGCCAATACTGGTTAACTATATTTTGCCATTATTCTTCTTTGTACAAGGTGGCATGCTTTATTCTGATAGAATGAAGCTAGGATTCATGTTTGTAAAGTGATCAAACACCATAAGGCTACTTCCTTTGCACCGATCTACATAATTTTCATGTAATTACGGCCTTCAATCAAAACTGCTTATGTGTGTCAGACAGAAGCTGAAAGAAAGAAGGTATTTCCTACATTCCTCATCAACTGTCTTGTTTATTTATTTATTTAGGTTCTCTGCAGATGTCTAAATACATACAATATAATTTATCACGATTATGTTACTTAACATGTGTGGTACCCTTACGGATGGTATACTATATAATCGAGTCAAGTTTAAGTCTATTATGCATGTAGGAATCTCATTTGGTCAGTGTAGTAATGTACACAAAGACAGTAAACAGAACGGATAATGGCAAAGACAGTACACAAAACAATGCATCATCCGAAGATGATACCTCCTCATCATCTGCTTCTACCCTTCAGTAAACACATAAACAGACTCACATACACAGGAAAGAAAAACAGCTGTGCAAGTCTACTCCCCACGAACAACACACACATACAAATAATCACATAAATAAAGGAACATGTGACAATAAGGCATATGCAAGGATATTCTATTCCAACAATACACATGGTGCAGTCAGCAGCAGCTGACTAACATGCTAATAGAGGAATGAAAGATTGCCTAAAGAGGACATGAAAAACTACACATACGCTAATTTACATATGACAATAGACTTACATTAGTTTATGTTAGCTAACTAGTGACAGAATCGATAACTCAGAGGAAAATAACAACACTAAAACTAAAAATCAGTTTAAGGAGATCACTTTTGGGCTGCACCTGGCTGCAACAATGAGTTTTATGTTAATAAACCAAGGTTATACTGTCCATTTTCACTGTCTGTCTATTTAGAAGTAAGTGGCTCTATGTTGTTTGGCTAGCTGCACTTAAGTGAGAAAATCCATCTTTTAACCATAATGCTTGGGTCTGTAAAGCACTTTGTGAATTAGAACACAAGAAGAGTATGTTTGAATCACCAGACTCCTCACCTGGCCGGATGTACCAGAGCAGATGTTTGCATGATCAGCAGTCATGCAGTCAGTGCTATTTTATGCAATAAAATATTATCCCTTTTCCCAACACAACCAAGCAGTTTACTACATAAAAGGGCTACTACAAAAACATGAACTGATTTTTAGTTTTAGTGTTTTTGGTTTCTGGGTCAGTAAAGTTAGCTAACTTAAACTAATTCAGCCTATTAGCCACAACAAACCAACATGAGGTCATGTACCATCCTGACAGAAGATGTAAAGATCTGCAAAGTGTGGTGCACTCGGCCAAACGCATCATTCAATCAGAGCTCCCTGACCTGCTGTCCATCTACACCAAGCGGTGCAAGTCCAAAGCTAGGAAGATTATGATGGACCTCTCCCATCCCAACAATCACTCACTGTTGAGGTCTGGGAAGCGCTTCCACTCCCTTAAGGCCAAAACAGAGAGAATGAGGAGGAGCTCCTTCCCCCAGGCTATTCGGGCCCTGAACCAGGTGTAGGACTGGACTCTCCCACACATCACATCACCACACGCACCACCACACATTTCCTATAATTTATAATCTTTATAATCTCTTTCTGCTATTTGCACATTTTTTACTGTAAATTTCTAAGTTAATTTGTAAATTTTGTAGTAACCTGTAAATTGTAAATACAGTAAAACTTTTTTCTGTCATTTAATGGTCGGGCATTGTACAGCTACAAGCATTTCACCCCCATATGGTTGTGTGTGTGTGACAAATAAAATTTGAATTTGAGATGGTGCTTAACATGTTTTTAAAATGTTAACTTTAAGCATTTATTTCTTAAATCCAACTTCACAGACTGTGTTACATCTATGTCAGTTTTTGAGAGCAGGGCTCCATGATGTAGCCTTTATATGTTTAGTGCTTCATGACCTCTTTGATTTGTTTTCATTTCCATTATTCTAGACCTCTGAAACAGCTCCACAATAGTGGTTCACAGAACACCTTTTATCTGAACTACTGGTCAAGTTTTAGAACACCTGCAGTTGTAACTGAAATTGACATACATTTATATCTACATACATTTGTATACTGCCATATATTTATGTATTTTTATATGCCCCTTTGGCTGTGATGCCCTATTTACATATGCGCCACTGACACATCCCTTTTAACATGTCAATGGGGCATTTCTGCGTGGAGTTTGCATGTTATTCCTTTGTCTGTGTGATCCAGGTTTCTCATTGGTGTTCGAAATTTACAATTGTTTTTCGGTCATTGAACATGCCATGGCGATGTTGTGGTGTAGCACAGCGGTCCCCAACCCCCGGGCCTCGGACCGGTACCGGTCCGTGAGTCGTTTGGTACCGGGCCGCGAGAGTTGAGGCTCAGGTGTGAAATGTCTGGTTTTCAGGCCTATAAATTCTGTGATTCTCCAAACTGCTTAAAGGACAATTTACAAACAAACAACACAACAAACTGAACTGATTAAAGTGATAACTCAAATTGTGCTTATGTAATATCTGATGTATTGTGTAATGATTTGTTGTTTTGTGCTGTAAGTCTTTTTTTTAATATGTTTTCTGTTCTTAAGTGAGTGTGGTGTTAACTGTGAGCTGGAGGTCTAATACTATTATGGTGGAGCAGCTACTGCCAACGTCCTTTGAGAATCTAATTTCTGATGAGATATAGATATTTAGAATTCTTTGTAACCTCTTGCCAATAAGACTGTATGAGTTTAGTTGTAGTGAATATGAGAGTATAGATTAGTGAACTGCCCAAGGTCAGCAGTCCTGACTACCAAGCATTAAAGTTTGGTGTAAGTACAGATGCATTACATCTATATGTGTTGTCTCTATTCCTCCCATAGTCTAAGAACAGACATGGGGTTAACTGGCAATTCTAAAATTACGGTGGCACCTCACATTAGTTGATGATGCCTGATAGCAACTGGTCTCTATAATTATATAAGCATTCCCTGATCAGATGCAAGTGGTTACCAGTCGCTCTGAAAGTGATTAAGACCCAGTCAGAGGCATATGGTGCTCCACCGAAAACTTCCTTCCAATTGTCTTGGTCGCTAGCAGATTGAATTTAATTCATTTTTATACAAATAGTGCCGAGTTACAATAATAGTTGCCTCAAGGCACTTTATATGTTAAGGTAAACACCTTACAATAATAGAAAGAAAACCCCAACAATCAAACAAGCCCTTTTAGGAAGCACTTAGTAGCTTTGTGCAAGCACTTCATTCAAAACCCACAAACAAACTTGGTTTGTATTTTGGGGTTTTTTGCATGAAAATTTTTCAGTGAGTAGCTGCCATCCAGAAACCACTCACCAACTGGTGAGGGAATAGCAACTGGAAGTTCCTAGGGCCTTCTGACATTGGTGATAACCTTAATCTTAGCCTCTGAGGTCATCAGGCTCATACTGCAATTTGCAGAAGAGTTTGGAGAGTTTTGGAGAGGCAAGAAGGAGAATTGGCACCTTCAAGTTTGCGGCCGTAATTCTCAGCTGAAAAAAGGTGAAATATCTTCCACTTGGGGAGCAGTTGTTTCCCTTAGTGGAGGAGTTAAAGTACTTAAGAGCCTTGTTCACAAGTGAGGGAGAGTGGAGCAGGAGATTGACAGATGATGAACTGCTGCAGCATCAGCAGTGATCTGGATGGTGTACTGGTCTGGTGTAGTGAAGAGAGCTGAGGATAAAAGTGAAGCTGTGAATCTATTTTCCTTTCCCCACCTATGGCCACAAGCTTAAGGTAGTGACCCAAAGAATGATATGTGGATATAAGTGGCGGAAGTGAGCTTCCTCAGTAGGGTCTGGGCTTAGTGTTACAGACTGAGGAGCTCAGTCATTTGGGAGGGGCTAAGAGTAGAGCACCAACGCCTTTACATCAAAGGGAACCAAGTGAGGTGGTTCAGGCATTTGGCTAGCATGCCTCCTGGGGTGCCTCCTAGATGAGGTATTTTGAGCATGTCCTAACAGAAGGAAACCCCAGGGCAGATCTTGGACACACTGGAGAGATTATATCTCTCAGCTGGGTTGTGAAATGCCTTGGCATCTCCTCTGGGAGCTGGAGAAGGTGGCCAGGAAGATAGGCGTCTGTTTAGACTGTTGTAATGGAAGATGGATGGATGGATAGTTCCATTATGGTTAGGGCTACAGCCATCACCAATGACGACTTAGTCCTCACAATTGAGTCTTTTCTTCTAATTATCTTGCTGTTGGATGAGCCCCAACCCACCAGTCTCTCTCCCTTATTTTATTATCTACTTTGTCCTTTTACCTGAGTTTGATTACATTATTAAATAGATTTTTTTTTTCTTATGTAGTTTTCTGAATGAATGATTGGGCGTAGTATCACAGTTTGCTCTGTAACAGCTTTGTGCAGCTGTTTTCACATATGCAATGAAGCCCTCAACCTTTCGAGGCATTACCCAGCGGAGATGTATGTGAGAACACACATGTCCTTATTAGTCAAATCAGGCGTTTAATAAGCCTATACTACCAGGTTTTTTTACTGAGCCCATTTGAGAATAGATCCGTTAATTGTCTTGAGTATTCATAACGAGTGAGTAGGCGTCATGTATACTGCCTCCTGAATGTCTACCCAGGCACCACCCCTTGCCTGACCAACCAGAGCATTTCCCACAATGAGAATGCATCTGACACAGCCTCGTTTTGTGTGTCATATGTCATTTTGAATAGGCCCAGACCTTATTTTCTGATTCTAATTGAATTAATGTGTCAAAATGCTTATGGGATCTACAAAACGGTAACATTTTTCTTTAACCTAAGCAAAAATTAGCCGGAAAGCTGTAAGAGAACTGATTTTTTTTTTTTTTTTTAATGCAGAAAAAGGCTTGTTTTTTATGGATTTGGATGTGTTTTAGATTTTGGTGACCTCCACCTTGGATAACTTGTGTTCTTCCTCTATACTGGAGTTATTCAACAGACTTCAACTTGAAAAATTTAACATTTTCAAATATTTTTTGATTAATTTCAGTCTCCCAGTACCAAAAACTCTAAAAAAACAAACAAAACTGAGACAAAATAATATTTTTTTTGCACTTTATATTAAAACAGCTGTTTTGTTGTTAGCTATAAAATTATATTTTTCTATTTAAAAGGCTTTTGTTGATGTTAGTGTTTTTTTGTGTTGTCTCTTCTGTAATTACCAGTTTGCTTTGGTTTATTGACTTTACAAATAAAATATGTTACTATGTCAAGTTCAAGGAGTGCAGAAGTGAATAGGGTCTGGTCTTCGCTGGAAGGAAAAAACCCTTATGCTTTAAGTGCTGCTCACTCTGAGGGCTAGTGTTGCACATGGAGATATGCTAATGAGGACATGCTTTGATTGGGCCACCCACGTCAGTGACTCCGGCTGACAAAGGTGCACAAGGCTGCATCCGCCAGCCTCATTAAAGCCCTGTCCAATTATAGAATAGTAATTGATCGTCTGCTTTGTGTGTTTCTGCCCTCTCTCCTTGTCTCCAAAGTATGCTCGAGGTCAATTTAAAATGCATCAAAGCTGTAACATGGTTAAATCCCCACAGACAGTTGCTGGCCTTCCTTGGCTTTTTGTTAAGCTCATACAAGCACCTGCGTACTAAGTGTTGTCCTGTTTTCCAGTTTATCACTGCCTCCCTTCGCATCGGCAACACGAACTGTCATACTCTGGGGACGGTGAGGGTGAAATATGAAGGGCTGCTATTTCAGTGCATGCAGTATAATGCATCTGGATCATTATTTTTTCTGTAAATAAGGCTAAAGTTTAAATAGGTTTTACCTGTGCTAGGAATAAAAGTGTGAATGAATAACAAATGGTACGGCAAATTAAAGTAATGGCTTTTATTTCGTTCATGTTTTTGTCTTGTGGTTGGAGTATGATGAAGTACAGGGACCTGTAAGAGTGACTGTGTCAGTCAACCATGCTGAAATCATACTTTGAGCAAATATTCCCCACCCTACCCATCCCTCTGCTGATCTGTTGTTTCAAACTGGGAGAAATGATTTGTTGTTTTCTTTTAGATGAGATGAGACAAGGTGGCGTGGGATCCTGAACTCTCCAGCACAAATAGAGAGAAATAAACATCGAAGCGTACTTGTCACAGCCACCGACAACCATCAGGATGTCGAAACAACACAGGCACAAACACAGCGATGCCTTCAGATCTCCATATTTAGACACAGGAGTTGTGTGTAAGCAGAGAAGCAGCAACTTTCAGCAGATTCACAGAGCCTAGGCTCTCATACTGACAGGGACTCAGTTCAGCTGATTCTCGAGTCAACCAGTATCAGAGGTCTGATTTATCTCTCAATTAGATCTCTCCTGCTATATTGCCTTGGTTCTTCATGATTTGTATGCCAACCAAGATGGCTCCACTGCTGCCCCATTATGAATAGAGACACTGTCTTGTGTGGTCTCATTATTAAATAAGTAAGGGGATGGAGGAGGCAGACAAACGTTTTTAAGCCTTGTCGGAGAAGACGCCATGGCCATTAGAGCCTGAGCATTAACAACAGCGAGAAAGAACATAAACCAGATGAGGGATGAGGGGTGGAGTTTGGGGGGTTGGAAGGAGGTGGAGAGGCAATGAACTGGCTGGACAAGAAGGAAGAAGCTGTAATTATGGTAATATTGCCACCTTGTTATTATTGTCTGTATTGCATGAGGTCTCGTTGTGAAAATAGCTCAGTAAAGACAGAGTCAGTGATAGTCATTTTATTTTGTTGAGGCCTTACCTAGTTCTCTGTTGTTTATGCAGCTCTTTCTGCAACATTTCTCAATGAGGATTAATCAAATTCTTCACCGCATCAAAACAAAGGAATGATAAATGAGAGATAAAAATCATCTCTTGGCTTCATAACAGCCTGGGCATCCTCAATGGCAGGACCGAATGCATTAAATGCAACATGAATTGTCCCTTTATTGATGCCATTCATTACAATGATGAAACCTCTTGGTAATTATCAATTTTGTTTAAGCACATCTGAGAGCTTTGTGTGGCACTCTAATGGATGCCACCGGTGAAGCCAGTCATTCAGATTTGTGTCACCGAGTCATTAAGCCGCCTTTGAGGGAAGTCAGCAATCTGATCCATCATGACAATAATGAGACAAAGATGAACTCATCAATTTCACTCTCCCAAGTACTACGCATTGCTTATGGATAACAGTCGCTCTCCCCTCTTCCGTGACTCAGTCTTCTTGCCACCATCTTTTCACCCTCTTTTAACTTCTCCACCTCTCCACAAGTGTTTCCGTCACCCTTTAAGTCTAACTCCATCATCCAAAACACTTTGTGAAAGAGAGATAAAAAAGATCCAAGAAACACAGAGGACCATAGTAACAGAGGAAACAGATGGATACATCTCCAGCCAATATGGCTCCAAAGCTGGCAGAATGATTGTGTGCTTTATTTGTGTGGCTTATTTGCTAGCACCTTATTCCTTGTGCATCACAATAAAAGTTTTTAGTAAAGGAAAAAAAAAAATGTGTGCATAAATAAAAACTTTTGTCTTTGATGTTCTCCTGAGAAGATTTTTGATTTTTAATAAACAAAGGTTTGAAACTCGAAACTGTGCTGTGCTTTCTCTGCACAGGAACAGGGTGAAGACAAGACACAAGGATAAGAGTGGTTTGACAAAGTTAATTTGTTTTTCTGTGTTCATCTTCATCTCAGGGGATTTTGTGGATCTAAAAATGCAATAAACTGCCTTAAATTGCTATGTTTTGATATGAATTTTCTTTGTACGGTCACACGGTTCTTGATTCTTCATACTCCATATAATACCTCATCTCAGAAGACTACCTTAATATGCAATTGTTCATTTAGCCTTAGCATATTGTATCCACCTATGACCTCAGGCTGCTCCACCAGTTTCCATTTCCTCAATCCGCAGTTCCTTATGAAGCTGGCTGATCATAACCAGCACTTAATGATTCATGAACAGAGAAACTAATGGAGTACTTTACACGTTGTAATCGAATGAGGCCATTATAGTGAAGCTAGCTGCTTACTGGGGACTTTGATCAAAGAGAGAGTCAGGATATGATCATGAGATGCATCAGATGTGGATAGATGGCACAGACTGACATCAAGCTTTTGGAATGAGGTCTACATTAGCATGTCTTTGAAAAAGAGGGAGCGTGCCGGTCCATATTTACTCCCAGGGCTCTGTCTCATGAAAATGATGTCTTCCCAAAAACAGACTCTTGAAGTGGCTAAAAGCATCTTAAAATCTAGAGAAAGATACATGACTATAAAAACAAACCAAAGAACAGATAGGACTATTTCTCATAATGCTTGGGTAGGCTTCTTTTACAAAACACGAAGCAGAAACCATATGAGAGCTATAAAAATGACATAGGAATAAAAACTGCTTAGTAAGGAAAGAAGAGACTTAAAGAAGTGTGTGAGCGTCAGACCTCCTGCCCCAAATCCACGCAGAACTGCATCCTATTTTTACCTTTATGTGGTATTATAGGAACAAAGCACGTCTTTGCGTCAGAATGTAAACAACCAGTTAAAGAAAAAAGTAGTGTCAGTTTTCTTGGTAAAGATGTACATTATTCACAGAAACAATAGGTTGCTTGTCATGAAAATGTGACCATAGCTTATTTTTATAGAAGCTGTTCAAAATTCTGGAAATTTATTTCGCTGTCTTTCTATGTCTACCTAATAAAGTCTTGGTAAATTGAAGAGTCTCTTTAAGCGTTTAAGCACATCACAGCTGTTGTTATTTTATAAGATAAAAATGTGAGATTTTTTTCCTCTTTTGTTTGCAAATTTTACACCTACAAACCAGCTTAAGTCTGTGTTCATTCCAGCCACCAGCCTTTTGGAAGAGCTGTGAAAGAAATTAAAATTTCACAGCATTTTAATTTTGATTATTTTCTGTAACGGTCAGGATATGTTTATGTGCGATTCTGGACAGCCTGACATGTCTGCACTTGCATGTTATGGACTTTCTCCACTTATACTGTGGGAGTAATTACATGCACACATGTGAGCTATGCACAGAACACCCAATAAATGTCAGACACCTTTCATACATTTACCTTATAAAGCTTAAACCAGTTCTCACGTCTGTATTCATGCGCGAATATACACACTAACACACATTCACCTCTCCTCCTCTCTCCCTGTCTCTTGCTCTGTGAGCGACATCTCTTAGCTTTGCACCCACTTCTTGGGTGCCAGCACTTGTTGGAAGGAAAGAAGTGTTGACAATTGTCTTCTCCTGCCTTGTCACCAAACAACTTTGTCACACTTCACTGCCAGATTAATTCTAAGACATCCCTGTCAAGAAATGACATTTAATTTTCACACCTCTTCTCTCTGCTATTCTTTCTTTTATGAATTTTATTTTCAAGCACACCCCCAGTGCATTAACTGTCTGGGAGTATCGATATTCTGACAGTATGGAAGTCTTTAACTCAAATGAACACTCCCACTTTCCTTGTCTTTCTTCCACTAACAATGTATTATGACAAAGGTAGGTTAGCTTTAAAATCTAATGTCACCGTGACACTGCGTAGCTACGGTAAAACCTAAAGATGCTGCATTATTTGGTCTTTAGAGTTAGCTGACTATACGTTAATCCTTTTGTTCTATTTAGCTTTGAAACTTTAGCCCCTTTTTAATTTTTTTCTTTTGAATTAAAAGCAATAAGGACGAAGGAGTGAATTACCAGTACTTGTTTTTTTTAGGTGAAAAGATTCATGTTCCAGTCTTCTGTGCTAAAGCGGTTCATTTGTTGCTGTTTTCTGTCGTTGAAAGAGCAAGGAATAAACATTTTCCCATTTCTTTCTCAGCCCTTTAAATTAAAATGCTGCTCCACTTCTTAGTTTTCATAAGATTAGGACAGAGTGCATGCCCCAGTCTATCTAGTTTTATCCTTCCCATTACATGTAGGATGAGAGCTTAACTTCCTAAGGGGTTCCATTTTAGACAGGATCAATAGCCAAGTGCTCACTGGCCAAAGTGACTTCGGTCCTTAAGCATTCAGTCTTCTGAGTGTCCACATGAGCAGAAAATACAGCTGCGCTATCTCGACTCCATCTCCTCTCCACAACTTTCATGCTGTTATGACAGGTCTTTTTCATGGTATAAGTAGGTGACTGGAGGGAACAGATCCAAATGGCCAAAACATCCCCTGGTTCATTATCAAGAGGCCTAGAATTTGAGATTATAGGTGATTACACTCATCCATCCCCTTTTCTGAAAAAAAAAAGAGAAATCTGTTTAATCCCCCTCTCTGGTCCAGCTTCGAAGGGCGCCCAGGGACGGCTGGCATCCATCACAGCCCTAAAAAAAGCACAGAACATACGGAACCAGGAGGAGCCCTGGCCCCGGCTTGCAGGGAAGAAGGCCAGTTGGCGAGCGAACAAGAGGTGCTGGGTCTGATTGGGCAGAGGGAGACGCCACTTGGCCACAGATCACAGCAGTCAGTGGGGACATCATTGGCCTGCCGGCTTGTGTGGGGAGCTCTCATGGAAAATGGAAGGGCTGAGCAGGGAGTTCAGTGTTGACCTTAGAGTCTGAACTGCATTCACAACACATTGGCTCTCTCCTTCCAACCACGGCTCCACCATCTCTGACAACATTGACTGACAGCTCTCAAAGCTGCATGTTTGCTGCTCTCCTACACTCTTATGGATTTTCAGTGCACACTGGGTTGGACTGAGTGTCTTTTCTTTATGTTTTTTCTTCACAGATTTAAAAATAAACCTGGTACACCTGATTTCTTTTAAGTGAAGCACTTTTAACAGAGGGACTAAACCCACATCATAGGTCTGTGACCTCATTGTTTCTTCTTTGAAAGTCCTTTGATTCCAAGTATGGATTTATGGAATGGGAGCCTGGTGAGCACACTCCATTTAAAGTTTAAATTGATATACAATATTGATTACCTAGAGTTATGTTCTCATTAAATTCTGCCTCTCAGGTCAAGTTCACATAGAGCCCCTCTCTCCAGAAATTTCATTTAAACAGAGCATTGAGCTTTTCACTTTTTTTTTCAGCTGTGAAACACCAATAACAAGATTTTCCCTTTTTTTGGTTAATTTATTTTTTCCTTCCGTTTGTGATTTCATGGAAGTGTGCAAAGAAGAGAAAGAAGGATATGAGCTAACACTGGGGAGAGGTTAGCAAAACAGTTTCAAGCTGTGCAAATCTTCCTGAATGAAGTTTAATTTGTTTCATGTCAGAATAGAGGTGTAGATTCAAATGTAACAAATTAAAATTGCTGTTAAAAAACCTTTTGTGTAATGTGCCTACCAGTGTAAAGAATCTGTCCAAATATGCATTTAAAGAAATATATTGTCGTGTGGTAGACAGAAAGCGTGGCATTCCTTGTTTTCAATAGGAGAGCAACAGCAAATCCATAAACTACCACCTACTGCTCTGCAGACAGAATTTGACAAGAAAAGCTGAATCCTCCCAGCTTCCACCTTTTACAGAATAAAGGATAAACAAGATTGGGGGGGGATGTAGCCAGATATGACTGTGCAACAGCTCTTCTTCTTCTGTCTTCTGATAAACATAAATCTGTGAGTAGACCTAAGTTCTTTTCATTTTCTTCACAGTTCATAATTTAAGCTTACCCGTGAATTTTGGCTTAGTTAATTCAACATAATTGAATCTTTGCAGTATTTATCTAAACCAGTTGTGCAAGCTTACATCTTCACATGAATCAAAGCCAGGATTCTCCACACTGCTCTTTGCCATACTAAAGATGATAGCAGGCATTTATAATTTCAGATATGGTATTGATTAAATAATTAGATCTCTGGCACTATTTTTATGTTTTGTGACAAATGGTAAGTTGCATCTGACATGGTATTCATGTAAAAATCCAAGCTTTTTTTGGGGGGGGGGTCTCTAAATAACAATATTGGAAGAGATAAATGATAACTTTTCACACTCTGTGAGAAACAGAGAGACCTCACTGATTATTCGGTGGTCTAACACTTTCACACTCAAGTTCATGTTTTTCATCACCATCATCCATACAACAACGGTTCTACATTAAAGTCACCCTCTATCTCGGATTGATTGATTTTCTTTGTTCTGTTCTTGTGTAGGAATGGGGTTGAAATGCATAAATTATTGTGGGCTGATACATGTGGTGGCTTACACTAGAACTAACAGTAGATATAGCATGATATACTATTGTATCATTTTTGCTGTTTGCAGCCAAATTCACCAAAACTTGCACAAAAACTGTTCTTCTAAAGTCTGTATCTCATCAGCAAAAAATAAAAAACACATGATTTTACTGCATTTATAATATATATATATATACATATATATATATATATATATATATATATATATATATATATATATATATAAAATTTATTGACAACGATTTGTGAAGCCTGGGGACTTAATGATCTTTGCAGATCTGCAATACAGATTAACATGCTATTTGTTCCTGCTTAATTGTCTTGTTATTCTGACACAACAGCAGATGATCAAGAAGTTGAGGTGACCGACAAAAGTCCCTTTGAACCTCACTTCTCAAAAACAACTTGTCTTCCCTCACTGCTCTCCCCACCTGTCAGTGAAAGTCACGTAAGGACTCTTTTTGCAAGGTGTCACAAACAACCGAGATGAGGGCCAGACCACACTGCTGGGAGGAGGAACAGCCCTCTGACCAAAAACGATGCTCATGATTCATTCATTACATCGTTAACAGTTTCCAGAGTGTCAACAGCTCGTCTTTGAAGTGATAATCTTAACATTGAGGGTGTCCTTGAATTTCCTCTCTCCATTAAAATAGTTAATGGGAAATGATTTCTATAATTCAGCAAGGAGGAGTTCCCTGAGCCTCCTGTTAGTTAAACCATGTCTAATAAATCTTTAGGGGAAAGACAAAATATGGTAAGCTCCTAGAGAGCCCAGGGCAAATTTCTCTTAATTAGCATTTGATAACATATTTTCTCACACTATATGGATGTTTTGGTGGGTTACTAGCTAGAAAAATATAGTAAGAATACAGTACAGTACTGTATATTTTTCTTAATTATGAAACACAGCGCAGTGCTACTTTAGATTTAAATTCTTATTAAAAAACAATACTTTCTGTGTGGCGTCCCAAGTTTATTCTGGAGTATGAAAGCACAAAATTTACAACGTTAGTAATAAAGACATCATTAGCAAGAAAAACAAGCAGTTTTGCGACATATAGTAAGGTCACTGGTTAGATTATTTTGGGACTCACTCTAGTATTAGATGAAGAAACAGAAGCATCTGACAGAGTTAAAATCTTCAAAAGGTGGTAAGGTCACTAAGATGCTTTTATCAACTTGGACTGCTGAAATATCACACATGGTAACAATAATCAGCACCTAAAAAAATAGCACTACGGAACAGAAACCAACTGAAGCACTGGTGCAGAACTCTCCGGGTGCATGACACTGTACACGCAAAACAAACAGCGTCTTTAATCCCCACAAAGCCCAGTGATGACACATGTTTACACTGTAACAACAGAGCGTTCTAACACACTGCATGCAGAAATTATTTTTGAGTTGAGAGAAAATATGATGTTGTTCAGACTAATAAAGTCCACAGACAGAGGAAGTTGACATGGTTGGATAAGTAAACAGCACAGACTTGAACGTAAAGACTGTTTTCCCCTTTTCCAATTACTGAATAGGCCTCTTCTCCGTTTGAATGGAATAGCAATATTTCAAATAGACTGTAATTTGAATTATTAAGATATTTAAACCAATCTAAATCATGAACTGTGAAATGATTTCAAGTTTGTATTTTCTCTGAAACGATTTGTTAAGACAAGGACTATGTCGCACTGCCGTGATGGTCTCAGAACCATTCAACAGTGAGCACTGACATAAAATTCACTTTATGTTTTAGTTTTGGAACTTTTTTAAATGAAATTTTGTGGTTGCAACATAAGTGGAAGCGATGATAGACTTGAAATTAGTTACAATTATAAATTGCTTGTGTTACTATTATACTGTATCATGCTTTGAAAAATGAAACTTTTTATGGGGATTGATGATAGCCCATACTCTGCTGGGGAGGGGTCATGGCATTTCAATGGAGTAAATAACAGAATTTAGCAGTCAGTGTATATTCAATGTTTGTTAGAAGATCTGGCATAAGGGCAAAAAGCATAAAAGGATAAGACCATCAAAGTCTTGGACGTGTAGTTCCCTTCAGATTTAGTGAACAGTTGTGTTTAAACAAAGGAAAAATGATAAATAATCAAATAACAGTATAAATACCAAAACAAAGCAGAGTTAAAATGGAGTTAAAATAAGATGAATATTATAGGACCACCCAGATCAAAATCCAGCACATCATCCAAAAACACTGACTTAATTTCAGAGTATTATTCACCGTGTGGTTTAAAGCAGCCAAGAGCAGAAGTTACAATTCCCACCGTAAGCATAATCCATGCTCATTTCAAGCTTATGTTCTAAAGGGGGGGAATTTAAACACAGGCATATGGTGATGATCTTGTATCATACTCACTGATCCCAGCAGGGGCTCTAATCGATGAAGGACATGCTCTTTAGATGTACAAGTCTGTTTTTTTGCATGAAATCCAAAAATTGAGCTGAAAAGGAGAAAAGAATTTGTCATTGTGCTCTGAAATCCCAGGTACTGAGCAATACAGCCATACTGTATGCTTTTAGTCATTTCATATACAGTGATTAAATTATCTGTATGCTTCTTTCTGTTCACATCAGTGTGAGTAAACACTGACTCACATTAAATGTATAGTCAAAATGTATTTTGAAGTAATATGATAAAGGGGTGTATAGATGGTGATCTTTTATTGTCCCCAGTTTTCTTACAGATATGCTTCTCATAGGACATGGAGTATGTTTAGTTTAGCTGGAGGTAGAGGCTGATTCAGAGAGGGAGATAAGCTCTGCTCTTCATAACTGGGCCATTTAATCCCTTGTGACCCAGTCTCTCTGCCTTTGGCAAACACATCATTTTATTGTGACCCTAGATGGCAGCCAAACAGCCAGCCTATGAGGCATCAGTAATGAAAAGCACTAATTCCAGCCTAGTGAACACAAACGCAGAGGCCCGATTCATATTCATGTGCTGAGCTTCTTCCTTGAACTTTGTGTCAACCCATTCATCCATTCACTGCAGTCAGACCACCCCTACCATATAGCATTCTCAATATACTTGACACGCAGAAGACTCCCTCAAGGTTTGTCTCAGCTATTACAATTAAGCAGCCGACAGCAAAAGGGGTCGGGAATGATTAAAGCTTTTCTCTTTTTGTGTAATAAAATCCTTTTTATTCTTTGAAAAGTATTGCTTTTTTCCCAGTCTGTCACAATCCTAAAGTTAGGGGCTCAACACAGGATGTGGGTTTCAGGCAGGTAAGCTAACAAAAGATATTTTTACTAACGCTGAAAAGACAAAAAGCACTGCATGATACTGGCAGGACAGAAGTCCAAAAAAGTAAACAAGTAAAAAACTATGACGGCAGGAGATAACATGGCTGCTGAACAGAGGTGGGTAACCCAACAGTTAGATATCGATCAAAAAGAAGTCATTTTAATACAGGATAAAATAATAAGGGCAGGAAAGGAAAAATATCACTATGGAAAAACAGACAACAGACAAAAATAGGAAGTAAAATCAAAAGAAAACATCAAGACAGAATAGACACACCAAGAAGCACCAAAGACATGGAAAAGACACTAAAAACATAAGGGAGGAACAAAGGAAAAGCTTCTGATGACACCACCTTATGCTTCTCTAGATGCCCTATAACTGCCATATACATTCACAGAAAGCTTTTGACCTTTTTGTGGTAAATTGCACATCTGATCCATCCCAAATGCTCTTTCTTAGCCGAAAGCTGGAGATTAAGAAATGAATCCACAATTCCCCTGTTCAGCAGTCACACATTTAAAGGTATTATGCACCGGGAGACTTTGCATGTAACAAAGTGTGTATTCTCAGCCGGGTGCATTTGTGGAGGCAAGACGTGCCAGCATGGCTTCATAGCCCATGTCTGGGAGATTCCAACAGCTGTTTCCATGAGCCCGGGGAGAGAGAGAGCGTCGAGTAGGATGCCTTCTGCCACCACAAGCTCCTCAAGGTGTTTATTAAAAAAATGTTAATGCCATCAGCATAACACACACATCAAGACTTGGTCCTTGTGACAAGGATCTGGCAGTGCCCAACTGTTTCCACTTGTGGGATGGTCTGGAAGTGCATGCTGGTTTATCACACCCACACAGCAGAAGGTAGGCAACATACTTCTCTGAAGTCCCCGAGGCCACGAGAGATTTAGTTTAGATGTCTTAGATGTTTAGATGACATCTCCAGCACTGAGAAATATTGATTGAGAATCCTAAATAAAAGGGAGAGCTATTCAAAAATTCACTTTAACACAAGTGGGTACACACATGCTGACCACAAACACACAGTCTCTTTCGTCTTTCTCCCTCTTTTTCTCCAAATCCCAGTATATAATGTTTTAGTCATTTCAAAACTATTCTTTAATTCATGCAGACTGTAATGATATGTCAGCCAGCTCAACCCATGGTCCTACACCGATTTAGCCATGTGAAGTGGAAGACCAAGTTAAAGGGGATTTAAGTAATTTATGACTTCTATCGACCTCTATCGGCAACTGAGGAATTGCATCAACATCCTTGGGTCTCCTCAGAAGGTTACAGTTACTTGTACTGGAGAGAAATATAAAACTCACAATTTCATCATAGAAAGGTCGCTCATCCAAAAATCCCAAAATGTCTGGAAAGTAGATAATACATCATATCACAATATTATTTAAGGCATTTGTTCAATTCAACACTTATAAAACTGTTGCAAAATCCTAAATGCTTCTTGAATCATCAGATGTATAAATATCTACCTTTAACATGCAAAACTTGCTGTACCCAAGCACATTTGTGGGAGTTACTTCATTGAACTATAAATTATATTTCAGCTGGAGATAATGCCATATGTTTATCTCAACACAGATGCAATCCTTTTTTTCTGCTAGTTCCCTGTCACTTGAAATAAATACTTTGCATGTTCCCATGCATATCAGTTCCCTTTCATGCAGGTAGCTGGAGTCAACACAGTGTACTCAGCTTTCAATGAATAAATAATTTAGCTACATTTTAGTAGTGACAAGGTTTGAAGTGTAAATCTATGGTTTTCTTTGCTGGTTATTACTGAATAAAATTATGCATTAGTATTAAAATTCCTTAGATTTTATTGAATTCAGTTATATAAAATAAGCAATGAGGAAGGTGAAAGAAAAAGACGACAACATATTTAGACATGAAATCACAAAATGAGCTGTTATTAGCTTTCCTTTTTTTACATTCCAAATAATATCGACCTGCCTGTTTGTGAGGGCTCTGGGTGCATGCAGGTAAGCAGCAGTGCAAAAAAGTATTTGCTGAAATGCAGTCTCGAAAACATCAGCTAACATTCGTTAATGTTTCAGCCTGTTATTACATTTGTTGAATTTATCTACAGCCCTAACTAATGACTGCTACATGAAACAGGAAGTTTTCAACCACTAGCTTTTTATCCATTATCAAGATATCCTGGCCATTGCCCCTAGAAACTATGTCAGTCACCCTGCTTATTTGTTCTGCAAAAAAGGTTTTAAATTTTATGTGGCCTGAAAAGCTAATGTTAATTTATGATGCTAAAAGTCTGCTAAAAGTCTGTCTAGTCTTCCAGCTATGGAAAACAGCTTAAAAATATACTTCATATTATTGCCCTAAATTAATCTTCTCGCTTGTTATTAATGTCTTTGCACATGACTTTAGTCGGATTCAGAATTAAAGACTACGTTGATGAACATAAGGCATTGCCATGAGCAAAGTCATATTATCCAAATTTAAGGGTTGGCTGACAAGATACTTGACATGATCTTGTCCCCGTTGGCTGTGATTCAGTTTACCTGAGGGCGAAAAAAAAAGCAAAATCCATTGCCAACAAATTAAATTAAACTATTTCTGTCTGACACGTGCTACAGAGGTGCAGGAACACTGCTTTTAGTTTTATGTGCAGGTAAGATTTTCTTTTTGATGTGCTGACAGACATTTCCTGTGGAGCCCTATTAAGGCAATTATGAAGGCTTTCAGCTTTGTTATAATATTCCTAAATAATATCAAAGCTCTTAATTACTTTAAATTGTTGCTAAGAAAGTGATATTTCCACATATATAAAATTGTATGCTCAAAAGAAAGTCTAATTGCTTTTCAATTTTCAATGGGAAAAATATATTACATATCCTAATGGCAAGGTGATTGTTGGGTTAATACACTACTATACAGAGAAAGAACAAAAAGCACACCCACGCCAAGCACAAGATATAAAGAGGCTCGGCACCACTATGTGTCACCGCAAACTCGCAGCTCTTACCTTCTTTAACAGTGTCATTACTGTGACATGTGTAAATATGCAACGTTAGTACTAATGAGAACAGAGAATAGCCTACAGCATTGTCAGTGTCATCATGAGTGCCCTGATGAGCACAATGCTGTATGGCAGACGCTATGTCAGAAGTAACACGGACAGTTCATTCAACACCGTCTGACTATCAGCACTAAGTTGAGAGCTAAATTCATCAGTGTGGCGTTAATTAATGCCTGCGTGATTGAATGTGGAAGGGACGCATGGGAAAGATAATACACACCTACAGGTACAATGCTGGCTGCACTCAAAGATATGATGATTCATTTATTCCTGTCTTCTTTAAAAACGGACATGCTGGATTTTTTTGTGTGTGTGTGTGCGTGTGTGTCAAATGCTTGCTGAACAAAACAAGTCCTTTTGACAGAAGATTAGCAGCCTCTTGGTGAAAGGCATCATATTTGCATTATTTAGACAGCTCCAAGATGCATCCACAGTGGACTACAGAGAGACAGACATGAACACATGTTGTTCCTAACTTTGGCTTTTTGATTGTAACAGGTTGGTAAGGAAGGAGACTATTTGAAACTGGGTCTCTGGAACACCTGCTTTGAGGTTAGGGTTAAATGGGATTGCTCCCTTTGAATCATTTTGATGACCTACCGCAGCTGAGTCTGCAGGTTGTCTTGCTTGCTTTAAAGAGTATTTTGTGCCTGAGATTGAGTAAAACTCGGGGCTTTATCTGACTCGCACACACAAGCGAGTATGCACGCACACACACACACACACACACACACACACACACACACACACACACACACACACACACACACACACACACACACACACACCGCACCTTAGACACAGACTGGATGGTAGGTGACTGTGTAGGGAAGTCTCTGAAGAAGGAGCAATTGGTTTAACCAAATTAAGTCTTTAAAGGGATGGAAGATTCTGGGAAGCAAGTGTGACATTGCTAATTTAAGAAAACAGAGAAACAAATAAGTCACCAGGATTGCTTTGATCTATTACATTCAGGCATCAACAAAAGATTCTCCATCTTTCTTTTTATAATGTAAACAAATAGAGTAAAATTTTACAGCATTAAATGGAAAACAGAAATAAACAGTGTTAGTATTGTTATACCTGAAGTATACAGGAGATTGATATTAATACAGACTTGCCTAGATATAAATTTACAAGCTAAAGGCTAGTAAGTGTTCAGAGATTCAGTTATTTCCCCGTTAACCTTTCATTTCCCAGCAGATTTGTTGTGTAGTGTAAAACAGAGCTTGATTAATGCTGCTCAGGGGCTCGTATAAAAAGTGTGACCCCATAGTCGCTTGACAGTTGACATAAGGTGACCAAAACAGCAACGACAGCTTTCTATTTGTATGGATTTTTTTTCCTCATAAAGATTTCACACCAGCTTTATTTTCATTGTACTTATCCATCAAATGCGTTTGGGACAAAATGCAAGTCATCGGAAATTATCGGCTTGATCCATCAAAACCATACACCATCTATCAAATCATTGTCTTTTAAATCCACAAAAGACCCCGGACAAATTTCCCTATTAATATGCTTGAAAGTCTCAAATAACACCATATATTTGACTGTTATACACTAGAAATATATGTAGAGACTCATGGTCTACCAGGCTGGCTGATACAAACCCAAGGCACCACCCCTGCTTTTCGCTGTTTATCACCACATGAGCTCCATCTGTACTCAAAGCCTTCATTGGTGACATGTGGCCTGTCCATTATTGCTCTATTAAAAGCCGTGTGTGTCAATGGGACTCATGCTGTTCCATAGCAAATAGGCGTCTTGTATTCTGGCGGAGAGATTAACAACATCAAGCACAGTGACTTCTTTTAATGTCAGTCTTCCTTTGATACTTGGCACTTGCATTTGGGTGTGATTGAGATTAGATCTTACACAAGTAAGAGTACGATGATACTCTATAAAAGAGGGTGATGCCCCTGACATTTGAAAGAGCTTCTTTTGACTGTGTTGGCATGATAATTATTTAATAAGAAGTTTTCTCAAGTTTGCACTTAACTGCGCGTCTTTCTTTCTGTTTGTGTCAGGTTGTCTTCGGCTTCCATGACAATCTTTCACGCACCTTTTTCCCCCCCTCTCTTTTAAAATCTGATCTTTTTGTTATACTCCTAAACTAATTTGCCTACCAGCTTTCACTCGTGGATTTGAAAATGAAAATTGGCGCATAGCCTGACACATACCAGCACATGCACAGTCACAAAGGCAAACAGACATGCAGCACTTTTATTTTCACTGTATTATTTTTATCTCCCCCGGTACGTCCTTCAGCCTATTTTTTGCCATAGCCTGCTACCACCTGAAGGGAGGCAGAAAGGTGGTAATGGAGGGCTGACTGAGGCCTGTCACTTCATGCTCTTTCACCCTAGGGACTCTGAGTGGGAAAGTAATGGCTAGGCCTGCCAGATGTAGCAGTCACTTTTAATCAAGTGCATAGCTGTCACTCTGCCTGTATTGATCCCGGTGAAATCCCCAGGGAGGCTGCAATCGGACCGGTTTCTACACCACAACAACTTTTCTCTCGCCTTTCAAACAACTCCCCATGTGGTGGCATCTTGGCCAGGTTAATCATAATCCAGATTTGCCACGAAAAACAAGCAAGCGCAGAAAACAGGATTGGACAAGGTCATTGCCCCTGCTACTCGAACACAGTCTCCTGGTGCATGTCAGTATTTCATGTGAAACAGATATCTGCATATTATCCATGTCACTGAGTGTCTTTATGTCTTCGGTAAGAGTCATGCACGACTGTATTAGTGTCACAAGCTTAGTGTATTAGAGAGCTTGAGTATATCATTTAATCTTCATATTGTTTGGATGCAGGGTTTGTTTAAAATATCATTGAGGTTAAGTAGACACTGGGAAGTCATATTTGTCTTGTTTTCACTTCACTCAACGGGAAATCATGCTATTGTGAGAGAGAGTGAGAGTCGGGATTTGGCACCTGGCTCTTTACTTTTTTTCAGAGATCTGTTGCAAGGCTCTGGTTTTATTGTTCATTTGCTGAGGCCACAGGGGCTGACTATTACTGGGTCATAACTCGGCGGGATGATGAGGGATGAATTCTAATGTGGATCCATCACTGATAGGAATAGTAGGGAGGTGGTAGAAATGATGGAGATGGAGGACTCATGGGCTAAATAGGAATAAAATGTGTCATGGCCACACATGCAATATAAATAGGTACACAACATAGAAATGCACATAAACAAACGTGTATGCAGGTGCATGAGCTGTTCTGGAAATATAAACCACGACTAAGAATGTCCATGTTTACATTTAAGCACAAATGAGACTGAGTGTGGCTGTGTGTTGTAGACTTTAGTCCAAAGATAACCTAAGAAAATTGCACCCCACAGACAACAAACTGTGGTATGGGGGTCACTTTTCTTTCTTGTGCAGCACTTTTCTATTTTTTCACTCATCTCAGAAAAACACTGTTTGTGTATAAGGATCATAGCTTCCTGGAAAAGAGAAATGGGAGAGCAGTTGCAGAATAATCTGTTCCACCATCTAGACACATGGTTGATTCCATGTGGTAAACCTTACTGACAGATCCTTGGAGTAAGAGTAAAAGGAAAGGTATTAGGCAATGACATGTGAAATAGAGGGCAGACTGTCAAGCCCCCTGCATTGCAGATGTACTCCACTGCGCAATAGTGGACAGACAACGCTGAACAAGGCAGTGTGAAGACACTGTTTTAGTGTATTTGGTAAAGACCCTTTACAAAAATCTTCTGAATTATAGCTTCAAGCTTGCCACAAGAGGAAACTTGTAACCTGATATTAACAAAAATTTGTGTAAACAAAAGGACAAATGATAATGTGAAATGATCAATCTGACATTTTCTAACTACAAAGCATTCAGAATGTGCATTTTCTATACTGAGGAGGTTATGGCAACTTGACAATTATTGTTTTATTGCTGCAGTGATATAGTTCGCTATTCCCAGCTTTCTATTAGGGCAGAATAATTTCAAGTTGTAGATTTTTAGTTCAGTTTGGATTAAACTTTAATGATCCCTGCAGGGAAACTGGGTTGTTTCAGCTAAGGAGAATAAGATATAGCTAATAATAATAATGATGCAACAGAGAGCACTGGGAATAATTCAATAAGTCACCACAAGCTGAACTTGCAGAACATAATAGGGGGGATGAATAAAAATCATAGAGTGTGTGCAATGGAGGGTTGATGTGGATGTCCCTTGTATTGCTTTTTATTCTGAATATAGGCGAATAAGTGCAGCCACAAAGTTTTTTCAGGAATATAAATATGTATGTGCGAATATAAGTCAGTGTCATCATGTTTAAGATACAGTGTCAAAGAGGATATATTTTCTTTTTTATCAGAGTATCTCATTATGTAATGCACATCACAAGAAATTGCTGTAGTCTGCACAGCTCCAGTATAATACAAGCCATCTCTGGTGACTTGGGGAGAATGCAGGACGAGTGGGTTCTGTCTTTGGGATTTGCAACCGAAGTATCAGCCCTTGCTTTCTTACAGCACACTGTTGCAGAATCCCTCTCAATCCCCCTCATGGTGGAACAAAGATTTTGCAGTGCAGCTCACATTAAGTCAGCAGGAAAAACCAACAAAAAGGCACGGCTCCTCCAGCGCCTTCTGTCTTTTCTGCAGGAAACAGACCAATGGCTCTATTAAAGCAGCAGCGGCACACACCCTGGGTAAAATAGCTGTCAGATTTGTCACTTTCAAATGACATACCTATTAGAAGCTAATAAAACCCCTGAGCTAAGTTGAGCCAGCCGACACAAATCAAGGCTACAATTCAGCAGAAGGGTGAGATGTTGAGGTGAAAGAGAGGAGAATATTTCTTCGCTTTTGTGTAAGCTTTTGTTTGCCTGTTCGGTTGCTGTCAAGTTAGACAATGCAGTTCCCGGAGAGTCTAATCGATGCTGCAAATGTCAAAGACTGGCTATGGTTGCATGAGGCCAAAACATGACTCACTGTGTGGTGTTGTTATCTGCTGGACAAGGACTTTGACAGCTGATGCCTAGTCCTGGGGTATGAGCCAACATCTACAGGCTAAGCTTTGTCTTATACAGTGAAGTCTTCTTATCCACTCGATGCCAGTGATCCCCCTAATCTAAAAGGTGCTGTTAATCAGGAAAATCTCTCTCCTCTGCCTTCTTCTCTGTGTGAGGTACGTGTATCAGTAACAGCAAAGCTTTTGTCAATAAGTGGCAGGTATGTTAGCCATGTAATTTGGCAAGCATTGGATTTACAGTTGTAGAGCTTTTTTAATTACTGCTCAGACACAGTTGCTTTCATTTTGGTGGTAATTATGTTTGTTCTTTGAAATCTTCATCACATTGATTTGTTTACATAAGCTGGAATCTATGCACACATGCACGCCCATTCACAAACATACACGCTCAAATCCATTGTAATTCAGGGAGTATCTACAGTTTAGATTGCAGTGTCATGTCATTAAGACAGCCCCCTCCCAAGGGTACCATTATTGTACAGATGCACAGTAAAATACACACACACACACAAAGAGAGTGAGGATACATTAATTGGGTTTACTCAAGAGAGTAGTATTTAAAATGCATTGTACTGAAGACCAAAATCGAACTCCCAAGCCTTCACTGTTGTGACGTAAGTTTTCAATATATCATTGTAGATTTTATCGCTGCAATAAAAGTAGATTGGTCACAGTACAAAAGTCTTTTCTAAAGCAAATAAAATTTCACTAGCATTGAATTAACAATGGGAGTATATAAATTTAATCAATCAATACATTGATTAGCAATTATACAATGGCGGCAGACCTGAGCATAAAAAGAGTGAGGACTAAACTGACCATGAAAATAGACGTGCAACAATGAGCTAGGTATTAAGGAAAATTAAGATTTTGTGATGCACTACTCCATAAAATTAAAGGAACACTTTGAAAACACATCATATCTCAATGGGGATATAATGATACGGACTTTACAATTCATTGTTTAATGAAAATGAATATGAAAGACACCTCAAAAATCGTATGGCAGATCAGTCTATTTTGCCCAAATTTCACTGCAGCAACTTAAAATTTTACTTGGTAGTTTGTATGTGCTTGTATGTATGCCTGACAACGCATGCTCAGTGAGACTAAGAGCATGCGTCCATTCCATCCCTCAAGAATGGATGGTGTCCTGAGGGATCTCCTCCCAGATCTGGACCATGGCCGCATGAGCTTCTGGAAAGTCTGAGGTGCAACCCGAGTATCAGATCGACCAAAACGTAATGTCTAGATTCAGGTCAGACAAACGCGGGGGACAGTCAAGTTGTATCAGTTCCTTCATCCTCCACGAACTGCTGGAATATATGAGGCTGGGCGTTGTCATTCAGCAGGAGGAAACCAGGACCCTGACAATGGGTCCAAGAATTTCATCCTGATAACTAATGGCACTCAGGGTGCCTCTGCCTAGTGTCTAGAGGTCTGTGCCTCAATCCATGGATATGCCTTCCCTGACCGTCACTGACCCACCACCGGTCATGCTGAACAACGCTCACGTTCTTGTAGCGTTCTGGGATACTCAGTCTGTTGCTCCTTGAACAAAGGAGCAGAGACCAGCCCTTCTGATGGGTTTACTTACACTGAGACCTTGTTGCTAAGATGTCATTACCTACTAGAAAGAAACAGTGCAGCAACAAATCTTCCAAGCTTGAGTTCTTGGGAGTTAATGGTTCTACTACGGCATGTTGGGAGGAATAACAGAAATCAAGCTTAAAAACACATACATACCATGCCTTTGTCCTTAATTATATTTTATTTTCAAGATATATTAACTGAAAAAGTTAGACTACTGCTTACAAAACTTTGAAGTTACATTTCATTCTGTTTTGATTTGATGAAGTGAAAACCATTTACATGATTTAGATAGTTAATATAAAAGCTCATCATTAGCTCATCTTTATGTGCTTCTTTGTGTCTTTTAATGTATACTCTAGTTCAAAATATTTTTCAACAACAGTGCCTCGGGATTACCAAATACAACGAAAGAACATCCATTCTATCTCTATCTGTTCTATCCCAGACTTTTAGTGCCAAAGAGAGAAACAACTGGCCTGTTGCTATCCATCTCTTCCTGTACTTGAGGGGCTCTAGGTGATAAATTCAACTCTTACCAAAGCCCACTGGCAAGACACCAAGCACATGTTGTCCCAGAACAAATGCTTTTAAAGTGTATATTGTTCAGATTTTAGTGTTGTGTTCAGCATCTGGTACCTGCTTCAATCACTGGACTGTCATATTATTATCTGTCATTGCTTCCTCTAGACTGCAGGCTGGCTGATTACACCATCTCCTGCTACACTTTTCCCCCAAAAGTGAAACTTCAAGCTTTCAGCTTTGTGCCTAAATATTGCAGGGATTCTACAAATCAAAGAACTCCAAGAAACTGTCTTTCAAATAACGGTTAAAATGAATTTACTGTTATGGTGTGGTTATGTTTAACCTAAAAAGAAAAAATTCCCAACATGTTTCAGCTTTCAGCTTTCATTAGGGACAGATTTCACTGAAACAATGGCAATCTTTCCTGTTGGTGTTCCAAAGATACCAGGAGTCTTGAAACATAGTTTAAAACAGAATCTATATGTAGAGACATTGTTTTAGTCCACAATATTTATCAAGTTTCCATAAGCAATAGTTTGTAATTAGTATTATTGTTTGGTCAAGGTAAGTCATTATTAAAATTCTTCAAATATTAAAATACATAGATTATACACCAGTGTTGTTTTATTAGGGTAGCATGGTGCTGCAGTGGTCAGCATTGTTACAAGAAGTTTCTGGGTTCAAATCGCTATCTGAGTTTATCAGGGCATTTCTATGTGGAGTTTATATGTTCTCCTTAGTTTTTAAAATATGACCTGTCGATGCCTAACTTTTACAAAACAGGTAGGAATCAAAGTGTCCTGCAAAGCTTTATTATAACTGTTTCGAATTAAGCCTAAATATGCCGATAGATTTTTTATTCATCTCACCTCACAGTTGTTCTTTGTTGGTAATAAAAACAAGCAAATAATAACTAACTTGTTTTCATTATTTTCATTTTGGTTGTGTAATTTAATAAAATGCAACAAAAGGTGTCACTGTGATGAAAATGGCAAGTTCATGTACTCAATATTCATAAGTAGCGCACTGCAAAGTAGTCGTATGTGGTAATTATTTACATCTATTAGTAATGTTAATGCTAGCTATGGTATCTTCATGAGAAGGTTTGAATATGTATGTATGTATATATGTATATGTATATGTAGGAGCATCAAGAAAATCTACCCTACCAGACCAGAAGATGGAAAGTGGAGGACGTGGAGGGGAAGAAAGAAATCAAGAAACCCAAAAACACATTAAACAGGGCCAGACATGAGCTGTGATCTACATCTCTTGCTAGGCCAAGTTTGAGGAGAGCATTCAAATATTCTCCAAAGGCTTGTCTTTTGCCCCAGCATACTATGTGTGAAGGAATCAGATAGCAAGATTGATTTGTTTTGCTTCTAAATTAATTTGCACCTCGAGGCTTGGTATAAGTGAACTCCCACTGCATCTACAAGTTCCATAGACACCGGTCAGATGAAATCTTTTAACATTAGACTACACTATCAAACTAAAAGTGCTTTTGCCCGCTTGACCAAAGAGCTGCGTTAAATACATTTGCAAATTAAGTTAATTTTGATATAGAAATTTTATTTCAGAACAAAAGGCCACCAAAATATTTTAAAGAAAAATGTGTCCTAGAATAATTGTCAAATGATGAAAGAATTTCTATCAAGAAAGCAGACGAAGCTAGCACCATTGAGGTCTGGATAAGGACATGTATATTCAGCTCATTGGCACTAATTAACACTGAATAAATATGTTGACTTAAATTAGGACTTGGACATCTCACTGCATTTTTATAAACCTTGCTTGTCTTTTGGGGTGCATTTATATTATTTGTAATTAGTCCTAATGTTTTTTTCATTCTTCTTCTTTTTCTATCTACATGTTGACTCTTTATACTTAGACTTTACTTTGTCTGAGATTGAAGACTTTTATCAGTGGAACGGCACTAGAAAAGAGTTCTATTTTCACATTGTGCATGCTGAAATCCACTGGAGTTTGTTTCTTTTAGGTTAAACAAGATTATGCCAATAAAATAAAGGCATTTAGAGTTATTTAAAAGCTGACTTTTAAGTTTAGATTTTCAAGTTTATATGAATCCCTTCCAAAGAGCACCAAAGTTTTGAAATGAAGAAGTCAGCAAATGTACAAGTAATTATAATTAGCCAAAAGTTCAAGTTTCAGTGTGGACCTAATGCTCAGTTTTCTATTTCCCCCCCTGCTCTTGGCTCTGTATAATGTCAATGAAAGCAGATATCACTCAAATGGACACACATATCCAACCACCAGTTTTAAATCTTTAGTTTAAAAGGGGCAGTCGATCACAAGAAAGTTGGTTTTCTCATTGTAATTTTGGGCTGTTCATTATTTTGATCCATTATTTTTCCAGGGTGGCATGATGGTGGAATGTACAGCAAACTTCAGGGATAGTCCATTAAATTTTAAGGAGACTCAGTTTTCTCAAACAAAGCAATATCATAAAATAACACAGTCATTATAATTCAATGCAATATATTTTGAAATAGCCTAATAGTTTTATCATTGTCTGTAGTCAACAACTAGCTCTCAAGTAAAGAAAACAACATTTAATTCAATAGTAATTCAATTATTTTGACTGTGAATTTTCTCTTATAATAAAATAAAATTATTTTACAGTCAAAATAAAAAAAACTTTGAGAAAGTGGTGTTGCATAATTTAAAGAAATCCAGTTTTCTTTGTGCCTAAGTATGTTTCACACGTACATGATCTCAGGATATATTACCGCTTTCTACGTATTGACGAACTTTTTTCCTTACTTTAAAAAACTGTTTCTCTTTCATCTCTAAATGTTCTCTTAATTTAGAGATAATCAATATTCTGCATACAGCCTTAAATATTTAAAAACATTCCCACTAATATCTGGTTAGATGTCCCTTAGCAAGTTCCACCGCGACCAGAGGGTTTTTGGTAGCCATCAGCAAGCTTCTGGTGTAATTCTGGCTACATAGTTGATGACCTGGCCACAGACAGAAGAAGATGGATGGATGGATATTTGAAGACTCTTCTTGGCACAATTTGCCAATTTCATTTAAATTGGTTTCCTGGCATGGAAACTCATCCCCATTAAAAATGGGGGCTTTTGAGTTTGGGGGCTTTTGGAAGTTTTTATTATAAGTATTCATTTTAAGCCCAGTTTAGATGTGTGTTTGGCATCATTGTCCTGTTGGAACATCCAAGCTTCAACCATCTAGCTTTTGATTTGAGATAAAGTTGAAGGATTTGGATGCAGTTCTTTTAATTCATTCTTCATTAATCTATTGTCTATGCAAATATTCACATGTGAACAATTGGCATTATATTGGCCAAACTACACAGGTGGGTCTCCAGGTGTCTGTGTCTTTGTCTGCAGTAGTATAATCACCACGTGAAGGCGTATTCTCTGACATGTACTTACTTATTTACCTGATACAAATTGAACTAGAATTTTAAGCATTGGATATAATTTTAGCATGCTCAACCACCCACAAGCTTTTAAACACAATAAATTCACTCAACATCTGCTTGATGTCTTTGCAAAGAGACCATCTTCTCCCTTGTCCATCCTGCATCAACCTCTCAGGAGACCCCTTGCCACCTGTGACAAATGCAAACACACACACACACACACACACATATTGCCTTTCCTCCACATGAATAATGCATATTCAGGCAGTTGGTAGTGAGCTAATGAGTCAATTGCTTAGCGAGCATGGAGAGACAGACACTGGTGCGCTATGATGGTTATACCAACCCGTCCTTTTGCTCAGATTGTACTCGGCACCAGATGTCCAAGGTGCAGGGTGATGAATTATGGGTCATCCTTCTCGCCCCTGTTCTGCAGTGTCACCACATAGGAGGCAAGAGCATGTGGTTTGGCGCATGTGGTTATGTGTATGTGTGTCTGTCTTTGCTCAAGAATGGAGAACCATTTGTGTGTGCATCCTACTAAAGGTTGGGATCATTTAACTGCAATTCTTTAGCTCTGCTTAGGGCTTATGCTATTTCCCTTTGCAACTGAAACTTAAGCATTTGTACTGCAGGACAATTGGGGAAAAGATGTCTGTGTTGGTGATCATACGAAGTAACCAAAATGTAGTCTGTAAGTCTACAAAGAAATGATCAGCTGTGAATATGTGATTATCTTTGATGATCCATCTGACTTCCCCCCCCCCTCTGTTTTACAGCCTATGATCATGTTTAAAAGAACATATCTGACCTATTTAATCAAAGGAGCAATGCTTACAATAACAGAATGGCTTATCAACTCTTGACACAATTTGAGAGACAGCACAAGCCACGACCACAGATACAGTACAGTTAGAGGATTTAAAGTGTGACCAAAGCAACTATTGAAGTCACAAAGTGCTTGTGACAATTGAAGCTGATTCCCTTCCCAAGTCCACTTAGCCACTTTAACAGTCTTTCAGAGTAGAGAAAACTTCTTCCAGTGTCAGAGCGAAACACTGTGTAAAGAGCAAGATTTCATTAATAATCCTTTCAAAGTGAAATGTCTGCCTTTGCAGTTTTAGTGCGATCCTACTGACAGTCAGGGCAGACTTGGAGACCAAGTTGTAATTGGGGTGCTTGAGCCAGGATATAATGCTGCAAGAAACCGTTAAGCATATTTAAACTTAGTCAAGTGCATTTTGTGAGGAGATTTTTCTAACCACACTATACATGGTTCATCAAGCAGCTACATTAGGTTTCCGTCATGATTCAGTATATTTTTCTTTCTCACTGTGTGCTTTTAGGGTTTTGTTTGAAATTACTGTAGTTGTACAAAAATCAGGAAGCACAGATGAGGCATGAGTTTAAAAATGTTAGAGACTGAAGCAGCTGTTTTCAAATATATGTCTAGAATAATCCAATCCTTTAGTTCTTTGTATCATGAATTATGTTTTCTTGATTTGTTACTTTTTGTTAATTGTACATTGTTCAGAAAGCATGAGCAATAACTCCAGTCCTATTGTAAAAGCATCAGTGAATGCCACTGACATGGCTTTTAGTCTAACCATACACAATACGTCTAATTGTGCTACCACACTAACAATTAGTGGAGAATCTCCCATGTAAATATGCTCTGCGCCACAATGTCTGGCTCCGCCTGACCGAGCTTTATTAGCTTTAGGTGCCAGGAAGATGTGAATATTGATTAGCAAACTGCTTCATTTAGCTCACTCCAAATATCTACATTCTCCTGATTCATAATTCAAAGAAGACATTTAGATGAGCACTGATAAATGCAAATATTCCCTAATAGATAGGACTGCCAAAATAATAATTGCTAACAAAATAATCCAACACTGGCCTTGGTTATACAAAAAAAGCGGTTACATACTCTCCTGCTGTAACCTCGACAGTTTTGCACAAATTAATTTAGAAAATTGTAAGGGTTTTACAAACCCACATAATGAGTCACTATTTGAAGAGATAGTTCTGTGTCAATAGAGATTTACTGTCGCCTATGATTTCATTATGCATGCAACAGTCATTCAAAACTCACACAATCAACATGGCCTTTATCTGTCTATTTACTTTGATTTTTGTAAATGGGGTTCTTGATGCTCCACCACCCTTCAGTCTGAGCCAAATCAATGGTAGCTAACATCATATGATTCATGGCTTCACTGTAGAACTTTATCACAAGGGTACTTAATTACTTAGCGCTTCCCACTGAAAGGACAAACTAGCACAGAAGATTTGTCAGTTGTCTCATACACAGTCATTGAAAAGTACTGCTAATTAATTATAACTAATTTACACTGGTGCTCTTGATAAAGCAATTTCAAAAAGCAGGTTTCAGAATAGTCCTTAAAAGCGTGGATTAGATTTGTTATTAGAAATGCAGGATGGTATTAATGAAAAATACATCTTTTGAAAAATGTGTATTATATGATAAATAGTCATTCTCACAGTTTTTCACAGTGTTCCTTATATATGAATAATTTGTGCAAGTATCATACCTTACTGTTTCTGGCTCACTAATTCAACAGAGGCTCTCCCTCTACTTAAGACCTTTGCTCCAGTGCTGAGAGCAGTTGAACTGGGATTCAGCAATCGTTCAACCACACTAAAACTTGTCGGGTTACAAATGCCACTGAAGGATGAATTATTGCCTTAGTTTGATATGCATCTCTGACCTTTCCAGGTTAGTTGGACTGCACTATATTATAGCTCTTTTTTAGGTTGCAATTAGAGTTAATATAATTATGCAATGCTATGTTTTGATTATTTTTAATTACTAAAACATTTTTTAAACAAGGAGTAATAATTGAATGCCACACTTTCAGAAGAAAGGAGAGCTTGGCATTATTTAAATATATCTATTCATTATATTTTTATTATATTTAGTTTAGTTGTTTGCTGTTAACATTTGCTGCGGGACAGTGTTTATGAACAAAAATGCAGTATGAGTCATCAGCAACTCCGTGAAGCCACACTTAGGTGAAGTGCTCCATTGAGTGAAATGCTAATGTTAGCATAACAATATGTTTGTAATGACAATGCTAATACGAATAATGGGACAAAAGGTGGTGAAACAGAATCTCCAATCCCTACAGTGGAGATTCACTGGGTGGTGATTTGATCCCCAGTCAAGTATTCTTTGGGGAGACAAATTAAAGTTGTACATTTGCAGAGTGATAGTTATTAGGTTTGTTTTTTTTCATTCATTTGTTTTCAAGTTTAAGTTTAGTTTCACTTAATTTTCACAAATTCTATGTAGACATTCTATTCTCAAAATCAAATTCATCAAAGCCTCCTGATGCTTGTTGTGCTGACCACACATGCCTCTGACTTTATATTGGAAGGTAAAGTCCTTACAATGTTGAAAACTCCAACAAACCATGTCGTACAAACATTTACTTGACAAAAGTAAATGAAATAAAAAAATCCCCTTTAACAAGGAAAAATCTTCAGCAAAACTATGCTTAAGTGGGGCAGCCGTCTCTCATGACTGGTTGTATAGATATAGATATTTATTCATATGAAATTTAAATCTCAATGTTTCTATTGCGGCAAATGCAATTCATCTTGAGAGGTGCGTGAAAGTCTTCATTAATTTTCAAAGTGACACACATGCACCCACGTGGTTTTGCACAAAGAAAATTAAGTGGCTCACCGTTGTCAGTAGGCTTTGTCCTTAAGTTTCATGGCAATGAAAATGAATAGTTTTTTAAGCTATTTAATGAACTTGCAGGCTGACAAACCAACACATTGTGTAACCAACTCTCTTGTCTCTTTTGTGTGCATTGGACATGCCAAACAGATGCTTTTATGAAAAAATGACTGCCAAGTTTTTTGAACCACCGTCATGAAAGATAATCAAAGCTGCACCTCTAACCAGAAAATGAACAACTGAATTAAAATGTTTTGAATAAAAATGCACCCTAATACAAAGAAAGACCAGCACAAAAGGATGATTGCAGGAATCATATCATGTTGCAAATGACACCACAATGACAAGAAAAAAGTAGTTTCAATGAGCGGCCCAGTCAGTAAATATTTAATTCAAGTTCCTGAAGTGCTTTTTTCTTTTAGTTCTCAGAGTCATCAGATGATTCTGGGTCAATACTCGCCTCGAGCAGTAGAATTTTTGTCATACTTAATGACATGAAAAAATTGCTTTAACCAAAAAGGGGCTTACAGTTCCACAAATGCTCACAGTTTTACTTTGATATGCCCGCATGCTGTGGGATCAAGCTAAATAATTCATCATCAAAACATATATCATACATATGCTGAAAATCAATTTATTGTTTCACCAGTTAATTTCGATACATTTCAATGACCATCAATTTTTGATAGTGACAGTAATAATTACTGAAGTTGTCATTGCTGCAGTGTTTTGTTTTGCATTTCAAACCAGGTCCTTCAAAACAGTATTGCCACTACTTTGATGCAACTTGCCAATGTCCCTTATAAACCAGCACCAGCTTCTTGCCTGAGATCACTGAAAGAAGCAAAAATAATACAAAAAAACACAATTTAGGCCACAATTTAGGCCAATGGCAGGAGGGCACAATGTTTACATCATAATTATTAATCAAATATCTTTTTAAATGATATTACTGCTCATGGACGTTATCTATTGCTATCTATTACTCACCATATGAGTATGAGACACCACAATTGTGTCTCATTTATTTAATGAACAAATCCAACTGAATCAAAATGATTCATCTGTTTTGTCAAAGGTCAAAGGTTTTTAAATGAATAAAAATAATTTAAATACTTCGCATCTCAGATATTTATCATTGTATAATTAGAGTGAGCCTTATTTATCTGAGAAACTTTCCAAAGGCCCAGATTTTAAATGCAGTATTTGCATTGACATACCACCTTGCTGTACTTCAACATAGGTTTTTACAGTAGAAATGGGCTTGACGTGCTTGTAAGTAAACATAAAATACACAACAAGTCAAAATAGCTGAAAATCACTGATGACTTATTATTCTTTAGGATTATATTTTTTTTATATGATTATTACTTTTCCCCCGCATGCTAGTCTCATGCTACCTATTCAAATAACACATATACAAACCAACCTGTGTCAAAGGGTTTAGTGAAATCATGCATATCAGTTGTAAATGTGCTTTTTGTCCTCTAGTATATAAGGTGCAATGCCTTTAGGTCCAAAATTTGTTGGACAAAGACAGAATTTTTGTATTTTGTCTTTGTACGCCATCACAGTGGATTTTAAATGAAACAATCAATACATGTTTGAAGCTTTAATTCAGTTTTAATTCAAGGGGTTTGGACTTAAAGCCCTTTTTAACACAGTCTCCCATTTTCAAAATTGATCGGACAAACTAACTTAATTTTAAATATAACGATTGTTGTTAATATTTGGATGTAAATTCTTTGCATCAATGACTGTGTGAAGTCTAGAACACACAGACATCACCACATGCTGTGTTTCCTCAACTCAGATGCTCTGCCAGGCATTTACTGTAGCCACCTTCAGCTGCTGCTTGTCTGTGGGTCTTTCAGCTCTCAGTTTTGTATTTAATGACTGAAAAGCGTGCTCTATTGGGTTGAGATCAGGTGACTGACTGATTAAAGAATATCCCATTTCTTTGCCTTAAGAACCTCTTGGGTTGTTTTTGCAGTGTGCTGTTGGTTTCTTATCCATTTGCACTGTCCAGTTGATTTGGCAGCATTTGGCTGAATCTGAGCAGAGAATACAGAAATCTGTACACTTCAGAATTCCTCCTACTGCTTCTGTCAGCAGTCACATCATCAATAAACACTATTGACCCAGTTCCATTGGCCACCATACATGCCCATACAATAATGTTACCACCAATATGTTTGCCAGATGGTGGTAACATTTCCTCAGATCATGTGCTTCATCTTTCTTTCTCCATACTTTTCTCTTCCAATAATGTTAATACAAGTTAATCTGGGTTCCATCTGACCAAATAATGATTTTACTAAAATGCACAGGCTCTTTTAGATTTCTTCTGGCAAGGTTTAATCTGGCCTTCTTGTTCCTGAGCGTAACCAGTGGTTTGCGCCTGGTTGCAAACACTCTCCTTGATTGTAGGCATTCCTTGACTGCATCTCTTGATTGATTCATGAAGGGGTGTCTTCATTGGTTGGATGATTGGTTGTTGGGTTTTTTTGTTTTAGTGAGGGAGCACTTATTTGTACTCACATGCCTTTGACTTACCCTAATTTATAAAATTACAATGAAATCCTGTAAAATACACGTTCAACACTTCATATATTATGTCTGCCTCATTTGTCATGGATTAGCAAGGGAAGTGACCTCACCAGACAATGAAACTAGTTGTCAGTCATGCGTCCAATTAAGCTTGAGCGTCTGAAAACGGGGGACTAATTCCTGAGCAGGAAAGTCCAGGCAAAAATGAAGTAAAACAAAATGACATGTTTTCCATTCAGGTATGTTAAAAGAATTTATTTTACAGTTATTCAAATATTAGAGTCCAGGAAGTAAAACTTGTTTTAAACAATGTTTTGATGGTGAATTAAATATGAAACATCATTAAAACATCAGTGCACATTATACACAAGATAGCTCCACTTTGGTAACATAAACCCGTCTTCATCAGTTTTGCTTTCTTTTTGACTACTGAGGTTTCATTTCCAGTGATACAAACCTCTCTCTAGTTATGTGATTGGCCTCAATCCAAGATTTTAAAATATTCATACTTCCCATAATTTACTATACCTGGTAATGTAACTTATTGGTTCATGAAAATAATCAAAAGTGTCACAGAACAGTTTAAAAACCCATGGGCCAACTTTTTTTTTTTTAATCAAATCTCTTCCATCCTCCCTGATATCAGAAGCAGTGACTTATCAGCCAGAATAAAAGGAAGAGACAACCTCAGCACTGAAATAGGTTTGCACTAAAGACAGAAAAACCAAGGCCAATATAGATATAAGTTATATGCATTTAAACATTGCTTTCACTTTTGGTTTAGGTCTTTTCACTGATGGTCATGAGGTAAAGTGGATGTATCCAACATTGGTAGTTTATATTTAGAGTCTATGTCAGATTTATATTTTTTACACTCCTCTACAAATGTCTTTTGGTCATTCCTAGCAAAACTTCCTCAAGGTAATATGAAGCTTCTCTATTGGAGCAAGAAAACCAACACACCCCAGGACACGGAGACAGAACCCGAACTGCATTCAGTTGATTTGAAGAGCCTGTTTAGCAGGGTGTGAATTATGGTCCAACAAAGGCAGGCTTTTACACTGACTTATTGACAAAACCTAGCCTTTTCCTGCATTTATGGAGCCAGGCCACACTGGGTGAAGCTGTTTTTATATCTCATCCTCCTCACATTGTTCATGAACAAGGTCATATGCTGCCAGCTCACTGGCCTGATTGGCATGGAAGGAAAATGGTCTTTTGGGGGAGGGAATGAGGAGTTCCTGCACATGCACACTTGGCTCATGAACAAGGTGTGGAGCTTACCCACATTCTTTGCTGAGGTTTTAGCAAGAAGAAAGACTGTTTTGGCAGACGGCCCCTTTGACTAAGGCTTCCCCTTGGGTTAAAACGGGAGCAGACAAACGCTTCAAGCACTCAGAACTTGGCTTCAATACAAATCCCACAGAGGAACTCATAAGGCTTCTACCACCGAGTCCCTTTTAGAAAACAGATAAGAAGTCAGTGAGACTCTGCAGTTTGGTTTCACTCTGCACCATGTGGACCACGATGGTGGGCACATGCACCTTCGAGGCAGAGGCTGATCTATTGCCATCCTGCAGAGAGTGCAAAAAAAATGCAATATGATTATCAAACTCTCAGGAGCAGGTCCAGCTATTTAGACAAAAACACAGCCATGGAGAGTTTGGATCTGGATGAAAGGTTGCTATCTTTGTGTGAGATGAGTTTCCTACTCAAAGGGAGATACAGTATTTCTAAGACAATATGATCAGAAAGCATTACAGCCTCTTACATGCCATTACTTGTGTGAGCATTGGCTATTTACTGGTTAGCTCAGTAAAAAAGCTGCACAGAATGTGACTTTTTATCATTTAATAATTTAAATAATACATCAAATAATAAGATATATGCACAATGCATATATGTGAAGGTTTGAGTGTAATGGAATAATGCATCCATAAACAGAAAAGCTGTGTAGTGTAATTTAAATTCATCATGACTAAAGTGTCAAAGCATAAAGGTTTGGGCAAACACCAAAGTAGGGTAGGAATGTGTAACAGCCCTAAAAATAATAAATCAAGTAGAATACACAGAAGCAGTTGAATGCATGTGCTTTCTCTCCTTTTTAAAAAAACAGTTCTTGTTCTTTCAAATTCATGACTTAGTTTCATAGTTTTCACAACACTGACTTTTTCTTCTAACTGTACAGGGAGTGCTACAATCCAATACACACCCACAGGGTCAATACAAACTCCCAACAGATGAAGCCAAAAAGATATTAAAACAAGTCCTTTCAACCCCATAAGATTCATGGATGGTTTAACTGCAGTGTGAGTACAGCAGTGGCAGAGCACTCAGTGAAGATGGTAGTGTACCTCCACCTCCAAGACATTGGCAATGAAATTGGAAAATATAAACCTATGTATGTGTGGATGAATGGATGTATGGGAGATAGACAGACAGATAGATAGAGATAGAGACATATTTGCAGAATTATATGATCATATCATGTTGCATAGCTGTGGCTGTGCTGAAGAAGAATAACCCATATTGCACATAATCTAATTTATGGCCCAGACTTGAACTGATAGAACATTTCTGGTAGGATCTGAAAACAGCTGTGCATCAAGGTGTGCATCATCATACTCAAAAAGACTTAAGGCTATTAGTGTTGCTATGCGTTTAATATGGCTTTTGTGTTGTTAACATGTTTAATGTTTTGTATTTTCTTCTATTTAATCTCAAAAAGCTCCTAAAACAGTCAGTGATCACTGTTGACCTCCCTCGGCTTTTATTACCGCTAATCATTTATTTAAGCTCAGTTTTTAAAACCTTAGGATGTAACTACAGCCCAGCCCATGCAGCAGTATATGAATGACTAACCTCGTATTGTGGATGGATTATCTCAGTTGTTCTCCTGGCTGAAGTTTGGTCATTTTACAGCATCCTGCCATGCGATTACATTTGTTCCTGACCACCGAGAACACTCACGTTAACTTTTATCGAGTGGAAAAAAAGTTAGCTTGTTTATATTATGCTAACATAGCTGTGTCGCTAGCGGTCACGTAGCATATCATTAGCTACAGCTTACCAAACTTCAGTAACCCTACAAACGTCACTGCTGTTTAGTTTTCTGTCTTCATTTATGTTGGAAGTGATAACAGAGCTGTACGTTTTAATTTGTTTCCAAAACCCCGCAGTCAGGACATGCTATATTGTATTTAGATAGAAGCTAGCGAGCTAACCTCCTGCTAACTTCTAACTCCGTTAAATGTCATAAATTCCGTTTTCATGGATGCCTGGATGTTAAACTCAATTGTTACACCTGATCATTTTATTAAAGATGAAAGACTTTAGACAGTTTTTCAACTCTCAGTAATGCCATAGTGATCGTTTGATATATGGACCTGCAGCGGAGTTTAGGCCCAGACACGGCTAGTGACCTCAGACTTAACAACCGGATAGGTGCTTCACCCGAGTACCGGGCAAAGGCTGTGATGTCAGAGGCTGGGTCTGTGACTCCCCGCTGTGTGCATATGTCCCTTTCTGTTCTCTTGTTGCCTCTCCTTGTGTTCCATGCCTCCCGAGTCTGTCATGTGTTTTACGTCTACGTGTTCCATGATCGTTAAGCTTGTGTTGTCGTGCTTACGTCTCTCCATGTTTCCTGCTTTATTTTGTAAGGTCTATTGTTTCCATGATCAGTGTGCTTAGTTTCACTTACCCCTGTATCGTCATCTTCATTTGTGTCAGCTGTGTTTCCCCAGGTGTTTCCACTTCCCTCATTACCCTTTTGTGTTTTAAGTCCTCCGTCTTCCTCTGTTTATTGTCGGTGTGTCTGTGATGGTTCTGTTCAGGTCATGCTCATGTTTCATTTTCATGCTTTTATCATAGTTTCTTGCATGCTCCTGCTCTGAATCATGTTCATTTCTTTTTGTCATTGTCAGCACAGTCTAGTTTTTCCCAGTTTAGGTTTTAGTTTTAGTTTTTACCCCTGGTCATTTTGCCCTTGTTTTTGGATTTAAATTTTCGGGCTAATAAATGACTCACTTTTTGTTATACATAAGTTTTGTCTTTTCCACGTCTGCTCTTGGGTCCGCACCACAAACGCACCAGCTGCTCAGCGGTGACAGTACGCACTGATCATGAAGGACCAAGTGACAATCAAGAAAGAGATAATTCAGAAGGTGGAATCGGTGTGCAGTGAGTAGTTGAAGCTCCCTGGAAAGGAAGATTGAGAGGAAATAGTTTGCCAGTTGAGGGTATGCGTGTCTAGGTTTCCCTGGTTATGGGAGGCGCTACCCCCCCGATCACGGACTTCCTCTTCACTACTTTCCGACTCCGTCCACAGCAGCAGCTGCCCAGGGTGCAGGCTGTATCCCCGCAGCCCTGCTGTCATGCAGTTTCCCCGTCTCCAGCTGTCTCTGAGCCTCGCTCCTTTTCTGGACTCTGGACTCTTCATCTCCACCTCGGTTGGACCTCCTGTTGCCTGCCTCCTTTCTGATGAAGATGTGGTCAGAGGACAAGGAGTTTGCCGCCACGTCACCCTTGGCTCCGGTGGCGTCCACGTCACCAGCACACCTCACTACGGCCCAGTCGGGGACATCATCAGAGCAACTGCCAGGGATGAGTGATTGTGTTTTTTCGTCTCCAGTTAGCTCCAGAACAGGGAGAACGGAGGTAGAGACTCATTTTCCCTGTGACTTGGATTTGAGGGTTACCCGGCATCATGTTCCATCTGCTGGAGGATCAACTGAATCCATCCAGCTACGTCAGCTGTACGCTCAGGAGAACCAGTCCAGCACTTATTCACATCAGCTGGAGGTGTAGCCAAGCCTATACAGCATCCTGTCATGCCGCCACCTGCGGCTGCCATGCCGTCTACAGCTCAACCACCTGCGCCTGCCATGATGTCCCTTGCAGCTGCCACTCTGCCATCAGCTCAACCACCTGCTTACCCTTCCGCAGCTGCATCAGCTCCACAACCTGCAGCTGCCACGCAACAACCTGCTCAGTCGGTTATGGTTTTTATACCGCCGTCTGGTCTTGCCACGCCCGCACTCCTCCGCCACTTTCCACATGGTCGTCCTCTGGACCCCCTTTGCCACAGCCACCATCACTAGCCCCGCAGTCAGGCTCTTCATCTGCTCCGTCACCACCACTGGCTCTGCAGTCAGCCTACTGATCTGCTCCGTCACCACCGCTGGCTCTGCCTTCGGCCTCCTGATCTGCTCCGTCGCCTTCGCTGGTCCCCGAACTGTTTTATAATGGACTCTGGTGCCGTCGACCTCCAGGTTGACCTCTCGAACTATAGAATTATGAACTCTAGTGTCGTCAACTTCCGGGCGAACCTCTCGAACTTTGTGATTATGGACTTGTGTGCTGTAGACCTCCGGGTTGTCCCCTGGCATGTTGTTGTTTGGATTTGAATGTGAATACTTTTCTGTGTTCACAGCTTTGTGAATTTTGTTTAGAATTTTCAGGTGAAATATGAATTTAATCCATTTGCACTGGATTTTCTGTCTATGTAAAGGATTTGGCCTGTCCAATAACTCACATATGTTTGTATTAATGGGGCTATCACATTTCACAGGCAGTCATACTTGGCATCTAATTAATTTTTCCCTGGACTATTCATAACCCAGTTCAGCCAGAACTATGTGGGTGCAGCTCTCTCTAAGGACACTGGTGAGCTACATCTGTCAAACACAAACCATACATTTCTCATTACAGCACAATTGAAAATGAAATGGAAATTGCAAACTAAAAGTCACCTTTTCCAATATTTAACATGCTAGTTGGCTTGTCCACTGCTGCTTTAGTGAATCCCATCCAACTATATGGGGAGAGTTGCTGTTCCAAGATTTCCATTTTTGTGCCTGACTCCTTCAGTTCTCTCTCCAAGGACTAAATCCTTGGTCTAATTTATTACTGCTCAAACTCTGTCCCAATACATCACAAAGATGAGAGTTTATTTTTGTAATTTTTGCTGCATTTAAAAGAGCAAAGTGTGAGGCAGTGTGGCAGAACCTTTATGAAACCAGCAGAGGTGACATGTTCCTCCTGGAGCAGCGAGCGAGCTTTCTCAAGTTGGCTGTAAGCATTCGCCACATTATAACTCTATAATGTATGCTAAGCTGTGTCTTTATGAAGGCAGTATTAATGGGTGGGGTCTGTGTAACTGCCTTAAACAAGGGATTAGCCTGTCGCTGATGAGTCGGGACTCTGTGATGGGATTATTTACATTGCTCTGGCGGCAGGGCGCAGGTGTCATTAGAAATACAAATCCCCTAATAAATTTCTGAAATGGGGGGAGTTTCTGAAGTAAGGGGTGGATTGAAGAGAGCGCTCCCTGGAACAATGCTTGTGTCATCTGCAGTCTCACAGAAACGTTAATCTGGCTATATTATGAAGTTGAGAGTTAAAAAGTTTTGCTTCACTTTGTTGCCAGAGTGTTTCTTCATTGGCTGAAAGAGAGACTTAACAATGTTCTAATCAGAGGAAATAATAGCCTAGGCTTCAGATGCTGTGAGTGGCTGAGGCACCTGAGTTACAAACTCTTGAAGGGTAAATACAGTAATCCGATCAAATGACCCCGAGTCCTTTCCCTGTTCTCATAATTCCCTGCTTTTAGCCAGGCGCTGGCTTAGCATCACCTCCCTTGGTAAACGCATATATTAACATGCCTTTAATCCTTAACAGAGGGGTGATGATAACACGTGGACACTTCAGAGAGAACACTTATCCTTTTCTTAAGATTAAGCATCATCGCCTTGACTAATTATGTCCTGTCCATCCAGTAATTAGATATAATTGAGCAACCTTTATGAGATAAGCATATTTACTGGTTGCATTATCAGCTCACATAACAACGGTTAATTTATCTGTTACCATTACTCTCAGTTGAAGGCAGAGGTTTCTTTTATTACGCCAATGTATGAATGCTACACCTTTCTTTTGGTAAAATTAGCTATAGCCGATATTGGGCCTTACTGGACTGAAACTAATGATTTTTTTCATTACAACTAATCAATCTGTTATTTTAGAGTTAATTCACTGGTCTCTGAAATTATCTAATTATCCAGATTTGATTATCTAATGTCTAAAAAGATGTCTTCAAATGTCCAATAGACCAAACCACAATTATTTATCACATTGAAGCAGCTAGAATTAGGGAAAAAAAATTCCCCACAATCCACATTTATCTAATGAAAGATATAAATGATCTTGAAATAAAAAAATAAGCTCATTACTAAATATCAATACATTTATTACTAATAACAATTCAAATGTGTTATTAGTTATTGTCATACATTTAATCTACCGTCACCTTTTCTCTCAGAAATCGCATCTTTTAAAGATGTATAAATAAACACAACTAAATGGTCACACCATGCAAAAAACACATGCAAAGAGTGAAAAAGTTTATTGTAAGAAAAAGGCAGATTCAGTGAGAACATAACTTCCAGCAGTGATTCAGGGTTCTTGTTTTCTTTCTGCTTGAGGTGATGCTGCATTTCTTTGCTGTTCCCAGGCTGGATGGGGTTTACAACTCAGAAAGACACAGTGGGAAAATAAATACACTTCACAGGGGTGAATGGTACCTCATGTACTGAGGAAAATAGTAGGCAGGATATCAGGGTGTTTGGCAGGTAATTTAGCACTCTGTATACAGTGTCAAACTTTACTGTTGGAATAGCTCAGATGTCAGTGTTGTGAGGGTTCCCCCCCTTGCAATTCATGTTTTATTAACTACTGCTCTGCAGCACTGGGAATTTTTGTCATTTGCGCCAGATGATTTAGATCAAGCTTTCACTGATCAGAGCAACTAAATTTACTCGTTACAGTCCTGATGATCAGGCTGTGCTGAAAATCCTGCAGACTCAGCTCAGATCATTCAGAATTTCATATTCATGTTTCACTGTACAAATGTAATTTCTCCTTTTCCTGGTACATATTCAAATTATCCATGAAAGCTTGTGTTAATCAAAGGTCCACTGAGCACTAATGCAAATGGAGAGTTTAATTAAGCTCTACTGTGGTAAGTGGGACATCCTGGTAATTAATCAAAACTGACATAATCTTATAGGACCCACAAAAATAATGGTACAAGTTAACATGGATTTCAGATTGTTGCTTAATGCAGTATATCTGTTGGCTAAATGTGATTAGATTTACCTACTTAAACATTTTGCAGACTGTGTGCAGAAGTTAAAATACCACGAAAACCCGAACAGACATTTTATGTATCGTATAATTGCAAAGATAATGGTAGTATGAAATCTCTCATATTGTTTTTAGTTATCACAAATTAGCTAAGGACTAATTCAACATGAGAACTAGACTACTGATGTAATTTCTCCCCAGGAAAATCAACCATACAGTCACTAGATATGTATTTAACAGATCCAAAAACATTTCTCTTGTTCTGCAAGTGGGACTGGATTACAGGATAAGAAAGAACGGGGTACTTTCACATAAATTTCACAGTTCTGGAAATCATTTTCAAAATGTGTGTCGTCATCAACTTGTCCTTTAAAGTAAAAGGAGCAGAAGAAAATCATTTTTTACAGTCTGACTATGAAAGGGATATTCTGTATCATTTATGTGACTGGAAAGAACTGGAAAATCAACCATGCAACATTTGGGTAAAGTGGTCAAAGTGTATATTCAGCAATCATAACAAACACGTTGCATGCAGCTTTACAGTATTTCTCAGTCGAAGAGGGTCAGATTTATTTTTTCTTCTTTTGTTTTCTTTTTTATAGCTAGTTTGTAATAATTGTATTTCTAAGATCAGGCAATGTGATTTTTTGGTGTTTCTAATCATTTATTAACCTTTTAATTATTATTGCACACTTGTTATAAGCGGTTAGATATTTTTGCACGTCCATGTTGTGCTTTAATTGTATTTATTATTATTATTATAGCAAAAAAATATAAACTGAAGTGATCATTTAAAATCCTGGAATCAATCATTTTCAGTTTAAAAGACTAAAGAATCTAAAACAGGAAACCTCTTAATCTAAATGCTAAACAGCCAGTCTGCCAAAAATAAAAATAATAGGATTCCAACAAAGACAGTATCTGTTAATATGTTTTATATGTTTTCTCATGAATCAAATCAAATCAAATCAAATCACTTTTATTGTCACATCACATGTGCAGGTACATTGGTACAGCACATGTGAGTGAAATTCTTGTGTGCGAGCTTCACAAGCAACAGAGTTGTGCCAAATACAATAATGTAAACAAGCAAAATACAAGAATGGCTAAATCTGAAACTAATAAATATATGTACAATATATAATAGTATATGCATTTCTGGATGTGTATACTAAATATTTTTCTACGTGTGTGTGTGTGTGTGTACACATATTTTACAAATTAAATAGAGTAAACAATAAATAAAATAAATAAAATAAAATATACAGAGTTGAATATGTGCAAAACAGTGGCGTTACTGTACAGTGTGGAGTGCATAATGTTAAAGTTCTAGTAGTGAAGGTGAGGTGTCTATGAAGTGTTCAGCAGTCTGATGGCCTGGTGGAAGAAGCTGTCTCTCAGTCTGCTGGTACGGGACCGGATGCTGCAGAACCTCCTTCCTGATGGAAGTAGTCTGAACAGTTTATGGCTGGGGTGACTGGAGTCCTTGATGATCCTCCCCGCTTTCCTCAGGCACCGCTTCCTGTAGATGTCTTGGAGGGAGGGAAGCTCACCTCCAATTATCCGTTCAGAGCACCGCACTACTCACTGGAGAGCTTTGCAGTTGTAGGCGGTGATGTTGCCATACCAGGTGGTGATGCATCCAGTGAGGATGCTCTCAATGGCACAGTGATGAATGTACAACTGTGGGGTGCAATTGTCAATTATGCATACAGTCGGTAAGTGATCATGTGTACGGTGCAAATAGATTTAAAAAAGTACAAATGCAGCAATGTTGATATTAATAATCCAAAATTTAAATCATGTTTATGTTAATGTGTCCCCATTAGCAACATTGCTTTCGTGTTGTGTTGTATTTCTGATCCCCAAAGTAAACAATAAATATGGTTGGTCACATTAAGGTATTAAGTGCAACATTTTCCTCTAAAAAACAAAATCAAGAAAAGTACCTCAGTCTTGTACTTGAATACAATGACTGAACCCATTTACACCTGCAGATCCATTTAATTAAATGCAGCTGTTAAATGCAGTGCAGATATAGAGGATTTACAAATGAGCCCATATGGTTAGGAATAAAATAAATGTCATAGACATCCCATCAGGACTGTAGAAACAATCTTTGAGTCATCCACTTTTAATCTGTGCAAAAAGCAGTTTGATGTGAATTCTAAATATATATTTAATAAAACAGATGTTGTTATCAATAATTATGGCAGAATACAGGTGTTCGTTGCAAGTGTGGTGCACATTTGATAACCTTTTCATATTAACTTTTCTTGGTGCTAACCTTTAGACAATGTCTGACAGCTCAGATATGTCTCTACTTTTTGTGAGCTAACATTTCTCAGGCTGGGCAATGCAAGTAAAGAGGTACATATGAAAGAGATTTTGCTGCAGATGGAGCTAACTCAAGGGCCAAACTGTATTAAAAATGAAAGATTCCAATGCTGTTTCTTTTATGGAGCATCTTGAATGTATTATGAATGTATTGAATGTATTATAACTCTAGATCAGGAATGCTGGCTATGTTCACTCATTGTTTGATAAATTGAATATGACAGACAGTTACTTTATAATGCGGCAAGTATGAAACCATATTACGAAGTTTTTACTTTTTTTTTTTCATGTAAAAATGCTCCTGAAATAAAACAAAAACATAGTAATTAGAGTTTGTATTAAAAAAAATGTGATGAATTCTCAGTTTGCTTCCCCAACATGATTACATGATATGAAGGGAGTATGTATAAATAGCAAACCACTTCAGGCATGTTTCATATGTCATCTCAATCTCTTTTTGTGTCATTTCGCAGCATTGGAAAAGGTTACTGTTGGGGTTAAGGTCACACTTAGCTTATCCTTAACACAATAAAAGCAAAAAAGTCTTTAAGACGCATGAAAAAAGTATCGACATTTGCCATTTTTAGAATTTTTGATACAAAGCAGTTTGTGCAGGATACAGGTGTGAGGTCCAACACTGATGTTGGTTGACAAGGCCTGGTTCACAGTCTCACTCTAATTCATCCCACAGGCATTCTGTCAGGTTGAGGTAAAGGCCAGTCAAGGTCTTCTACATCAAACTCAACTTATGGGCTTTGTGCACTGGTGTGCCGTCATGTCGGAACAGAAAGGCCCATCCCCAAACTGTTCCCATAAAGTTCAGAGCATGAAGCTCTGTACACTGTTCTTGAGCTAACAAGCAGGAAAGTAAGAAGGTCTTGAGTTCAAGTCCACCTCCCTATGACTGCATAGAGAATCCGGTGTCATGCATGTTAGCTTAACTGGCAATTCTAAATTGTTTGTCTGTGTGAATTTGAGTGTGAGTGGTTCTGTCTCTCTGTGTTAGCCCTGTGATCGACAGGTGACTTGTCCAGGATGTACCCAGCCTCCTGCCCAATGACAGCTGGGATAGGCTCCACCCTTCATGTGACCCTGAATAAGAAAATGTATGAATGACTCATAAACACATGCCTCTTACCTAAAAGACAGCAGCATTGTTAAAGCTTGAGTTTAGTATTTTTCCATATTTTTCCACACTCTGTCAAGTAAATAAAAATACACAAGCATCTAAAAGAGCTGATTCATTGCAGCTGATAAATAATAATAAAATGAATCTTAAAAGCGATAAAAATGAGGGAACATAACTAATTGTCATTATGGAAATAATAACTATGTAACAGCTTTTTAAATAAATATAAACAGACAAAATCAGACTGAAAATTATGTAACAGGGAATTAAAAAAACAAAAAAAGCATAATATTTAGGAAACATATATAAAATAAATGATAATCCCTCATGTGAAGGTATATACTGAAAACAGTGCACATGCTGGTTTCTGCATGAATGAAACATGGCTGCAATCGTGGTAATATTATGTAACCTATGTACCTTTAACCTCTTATTGAAGAGTAATGAGTAATGATGTTCTGCCGAATTGATTTTCTGTGTCTGCAAGTAAGATCCACTTTCTTAACTGTCCTCACACAGCTTTTACATTAGTGAAGCATACTTAAATTACCTTAAAGTAATCAGATTATTCATTAAGTGTGTTAACGAATAGTCAGAGAAGTAGTGATACTTTTTGGTGTAAGGTTTGTCATTATTTACCATTTCATGTTTCATTGAATAGATCTCGCTATAGCACTCGACCAGAAACTGTCATTGGTAGGTTAAGTAATGTATCAAATGTAGAGTTACTCTTGTCACTTTTATGTATTAAATTAATGAATAAAAGTTAATGGATAGCAATTAATTTTTAGACGTTTGTTACAAGAATATCCATATCTAATATCTAATAACTTCCAGGGTTTTAAAGCATGGCACTTTATTGTTGCTGATTTCTGGTTTGTCCATGCTGTGATCACAGTGTGGTTACATAACCCCTGCATTGTGATTTGCTCAATCAATAAAGCTTTTGTGAACCATCACTTCAATTCATCTGGGTATGTAACATATTAGATAAACCTGGTTTAATAAAGTTCCAGCTCCCAGTGGTTTTGTTGTACAGCAAAACCCATGCTTGATTCATAATTCTTGAAGTTTCTTTAATCAAATTTTGCCAGGAAATTAAATAGGAACTTAAGCACAGCAATAGATAATTTTTGCATTTTGCTGCCAATTAGTTAGTTATTACACAGATACCGTGTTCCCAGGTAACAAATCTTTTCACAGTGTTACCTTAAAATGAAAGAAAACATAAAGCACGATGAAGTTCAGAATTATATTTATATAAGTTTTGGAACATTATTATTATTGAAGTTTCGGGTGATTTTGAAAGCTTTAGGCTGATAGTATGACTAATAAGGTGTTCTAACATTACCTCTTTAGTATCATCTAATTCTCCCATTAATAGCACTATATCAGAGAGGTTTGAAAGCTCAGCGCGGCTTTAATAAAAGCGCTTCACTGTTATGATACAGAAGTTAAGAAGGATTCGGTTACTAAAGGTTGCTGTATATTTTACTATAACAGTATGATGCTACAAATAAATTGTTTCAACACACTAAATGAAAGATTTTTATACAACGATTCAAAATATGCACATTAAAAAAAGAAAGAGAGAATTTGGTTATGGTAGAGTATCGTTTTTAGGAGACACAGATCCTCATGAATTTGTCTATTCCCTCCTCTGCTCTTCACTCTTCCTTGATATTCTATCGGTGCCAGCAGTTGCCATAGAAACATAACTTTATTATCCAACTACCCTTTACTACCTTGTGGGAAATATCTTTGTCCGCTTACAATCTAATTATGTTTGTATGAATACTAAACTGGCTCTTGAAAAACTGGTGTCAGATGCAATAGCACAACTTTCCGTGAAAGTACAAATAAAAGACATTTTTAATGTGTATTTTTAGCAGACTTGCGTCTTTGTCTCCTATTCCCTAAGGAGTATATAATTTGGATTTTAATCTGTTGTACTTCTTCTTTAATTTGATGTGAATAAGCTCCTCTATCATGCCATGCAGAAGGATGTGACCACTTCTGGAGGTTTTTCCATCTTAACACACCCACTTATCACCTGTAGTAACATGTGAAGTGTAAATAAAAAAACAAAGTTATCACTAGGATGTGGAGTAAAATTAATTCTTCCTTATTATTTCCAGATGAACAGAAATTAAAGTGCAGAGTCCTCCCTAACAGACAAATCACAGAAACAGCAACAGCTTTGCACTCCAATTGAAAAATATGGCAAATCACCAAAATGCAAACAGCAAAGTGTGCAGCGAATCCAGTAACATGGAGGAGGGAAGTGATAGACCTAATATGACCTAGAACCAACTAAAAGTTTTGCTGTTAAAGCTCATTGGCAGGCAGTGAGAAGAAACCAAGGCCAAGAGAGAAGAGCCAGAGCTTAGACATCCCAAGAGGGCAGCAGAAGGCAGTAGATGTGAAAATTCCACTTCTTCAGCCTTGTTCTCTCTGAGGCATTTCTTTCTGCCTCTCTCAACAACTGCTTTGCCATCTACTTACTACAACAATACAAAAATGATAATAAACTTTATTTACATGGACTACAGAAGTTTTATAAAAGTTATGTTTTAAAACTCGTGGATTATAAGGAAGATCTCTTTGCTACATTCATGACAGGTGTGTGCTGAAGTCCAAATACTTTCATTGGAAATTGATGGCTCAGCAAGAGACAGCCTGGCTTTTGATCAAAGCATAGCAGCTGACATCTCAACATATGCCGGATGAATTATTAAAAATACAAGTGACCCCTTGTGAAGAAATAAATTGCTGCTCCTCCCGCATACCCATATGCAACACGTCGGGTCTCGAGGCAAAGTAGAGGTTATTTTTTATTAGCTTAAATCAGAACGGCAGCCTGTCACTCCAAACGGATGTGCCATGGAAGGCTGATGCTTGGCTCGACATCTGTAGAAACATTTTACTTCCAATGGGTTTTTTTCAGGAGGGAATAGTATATAAGTCAGAATCATTAAAAACTTCAGTGACAGAGATGGACCACACATTATCACAGATTTTTCAAATGATTTAATCTGAGTTAAAATTGCAAATGTATCAAATACTAATGTAAATAAAAGTTCACATTACCTTGAGCTTACATTTGACTAAATTCAGTAAATACAGAAATGTACTGATTTTCCAAAACTAGGCGGATCTGGTTTGATAAACCTCCGTATCATTTGTAATAACCTAGGAACCTGTATTTGCGGAGAAATAATAACTAAAATATAGCCCCATTGACAGCTGCCCCCCACCCCCGGCTTCCAAAAACACCTTCCTAGGTTATTTAGATTTTATAAGTGCTAAACTTTATCAGGCTCGTTATTATTATTATTAGTAGAATAGTGGCTTTTTCTGTACTATGCAGCTATGCAGTCTACTTTTCATTGTGTGAACCGATGTGCTTTTCTTTCTCTGCCTGGGTTCTTTGCTCTGAAACCTAGAGTGCTGATAGCCTGTATTACTTTTTTCCTTTAATAGTTTTTTCTGCTGTCTGTGATTCCAAAGCAGACAGGTTGCAAAATAAAAGGCATTTCTTTTCTACACTTCTCTATGTATCAGTTTTACACTTAGTGATATTGCATTTTCTCTTTCTTGTTCTTTTCATTGCTGTGTCAAATAACTTACGGTGCAAACAGTGATTTTCTCTGCAACTGATGAAATTAATGAAATAAGGGAGTGTATGCATCCAATCATGGCCAAAAATGGAAAATGGAAATTAGGTTTGAACACTGTGGAATACTTTTATAAGACAGGGAAATCAATATGCACAGTTGTAAAAATCTGAATGTGTATACACATTTCTGTCGTTGTATGTACACAAGGTTTAGAGCCAGATTTTGCACAGTGATAGTGGTAATTTTCAAACATATTCCCATTCCCCCCTCTGTAAATCACCAACTTACTGTGGTGAGCGGTTTATGTGTCCCATTGATCCTGGGTGCTGTGTTGTCAGAAGTTTTTTTGCCCAGTTAGGGTCTCCAAAGCCAAATCAAGGGCCAGAAGAGCAATTCACAAAACTCCTAAGAAGAGAGAACAGTCAAGGGACCCATTTACCCTGCCTTGCACAGGGTTACAGGACCCTGCCCTGGAGCTCAAGGGAGAGCACCTGGTGGCTGTGCCTTAGCCCATGGGGCTTAGTGGCACAGCATGGACCTGCCCTCTTGTGCACACAGTAGGGGTAGGGTGAAATGTTTGTTGGCGATGTATATTTAATATCTTTTGAAAGCTGATGGGAGAGGCCCTTAGGGGTCCACTTGCCAGCTGGTGAAACTAGCTCTTAAAACAAGGGTTCAGGCTCCTTACCTCACTGGTGGGTAATACTTGTATCTGCCCCAGTTTGCTGCACCATCATCACAAGTAGTAGTAGTAGTAGTAGTACCATCATGGTAGTAATCCCCAAACCAGATGTTCGAGGTGTACAGAGCTGTCAAGCTGAAGAGTCCTATCAGACGTGGTTAGTGTGTGGGAGTTGGGAACTCAGGTAAAGTGAGACCCTGGCAGTAGCTGAAGAAAAAAATTTGAGTAGCAAAGGAGTTCAGTGAACAAGACTTTCAGTCAGTCTCGAAGTAATTCTAGCATTTTAAAAAAGTAAAGCTGTGATCTATTCACACTGTGTTCAGTCTGGGTGTGGTGCTGCTTACTTCAACTGAGGATGTAGTCCAGCATTAGAAGAAATACTTTAAGGATCTCTTAAATCCATAGGTTTCCATAGAGAAAGCATGGTCTCGGAGGGACGATGACTGGGGGTCAGGTCACTGAGGTAGTTAAGTCCCTGAGATGGATGGTGATCTCCAACCTTCCCTCTAGAGTAATTGCATTGGGAAGATCTACAGAGGAGAGTCTAGCTATAAGTGGAATTTCAGATTCAATAGGAGCAATGACAAACCCTGGACCAACTCCATCATCTCAAGGATATTCAAGAGTGCATGGGAGTCAGTCTACCCCATCCCTTGGTGTATCTTGTTGGAGCTGCTTCAGAAGATCGGAGTATTTGGCCTTATTCCATGCATGTCCTACCTGGAGGAAGCCCCATTGATGGATGGATGGATGGATTCTAATTATTTATAAGCAGTGGGTAGCATCATATAACCACTAGGGGACAGCTCCTGTTCTTGGGACTCCATCTTGGCCAAGTATTCCTTATGTCCAACGTGTATGTTATTTGGGGTGGTAAAAACAGTTTGAATAGCGTAAACAAACTCATCACTGAATGCATAAACCCAGGATCTTCTTGCTGTGAAACCACAGTGAGTCGTTGTACCATCCAATCCCTGCCTGTATATTTATACCCTCGTCCTGTGAGTGTGACTTCATGTGGAGTGACGCTCTGTAGAGAAGCTTGAGCAGGGGGAGACAGTTTTGGACAAGGGCCAGAGTCAGAGACAGTTGGCAGTTTTACAGTGATCACTTAAATATTCAGATAGTCAGTGCTTAAAGTTCTGGAGATGAAGTGTGTATGTGCATGCGATTACACCTATCATCGTGGAAGTAGCTAGTGGAATGGCTCTTTGGACTAATAAGAACACTTTGGCTGTTGTAGGAGTTTTGACTATGTCTGCTGTCTTTTCCATGCATATATCATAACTAAGTACTAAATACTTAAACGAGAAATGATTGTCCTGTCGGTATGCAGAAAACTGTATTCTGCACGAGTGGTTTTATCTCAGTACAAGTCAAGGTTATTTATCAGTGTTGTTAAAATGAACCTTTTTCCAGGTCTCGAAGTTGCTCGATAAATACATATCTGAAACCCGATGTTGGGCATTAATGCAGTGTGGTAACTCTAGTGGAAGACCTCCAACACAGGCACAGAAGTGTACACGATTATAATTTATGCAAAGTGAAAAAATGACCATATGTCTGCCATAAGAGTAATGGTGAAGCCTGAGCTTGCTCACAGAGGGAATTGATTGCCCTTCTGTTGTTAATCAGCAGTTGTTTTAGAGGTTGTGTCAGATGGCACATATTCTGGCTTCATGCTGGAGAAAATATGGGTGTGCATATAAAGATGACTTCATAATCCAAACCAAGTGAACCTAGCAGGAAAATCAAAGGAAGCAACTGGTTTCGTGGATTCAGGATCAGCCACCCTGTCTTTCTGGCTGCCTTTGAAAAGCCTGGAACTGCTAAAAGATGCCTGACAATACTTCAGAGGGAGCTGCCAGAAGCACACCTGTCTCGATGGAGTCAGGCACACTGCTCTCAGACAGGATCAGACAGTAGGCTTACCAAGATATGGGTGTAAGTGGGTGCAATTTGTAGCCTTGACTGCCATTAGGCTAGAATGCATTTGAAGCCTCCATCACAAATGATCCAGCTCGACTCATCAAATCACCCTTGCAGGTTGTGAAACTGGTGTGAGAATTGTTCACTTTTGCAGCTTCTCTCGGGGCCTCTGTAGGAGGGAAGGCACCTCAACAAATAGATGTGCTATAAATTGTGCGGAGAAAAGGTCTGACAGATGAACAGATGGGTTCAGTATATTACTCTCTCTGCCTGTCCACCTTCTGCTGATGAAGTGAGGTGAGAAGCTCAAGAAGAGGTGAAGGGAAATGATCTGTGTCAATGCATCAGACCAAATTGCTCCTTTACCTGAACATACAAATGAGGCCCAATGGTGTGAGCTATGCCATAGCAATTAAAAATCTCATGCTTTGGGGTTAGATCTCTTCCTGCCTCTGAACTCTCCTGAGTTCAGAGCCCCAGCACAGATAGAATGCAATCTCTAGTGTAACTAATATTTGCAGCCTTATTAAACCAAAGGACTTAAAACAAACAAACAGCTTTGCACAGTCCCAACTGCAAACATATTTGAGGCAGAAGTGTGTTTTAACCAACTTTGATGGAGGTTAAATTATTCAAAGTGAGATAGCAGCTGTTTGCAATTTATTCCTATCATTACCTCACTTTAGAGCTTCTGCTAGTCTCCCATTTTACTATAATTTAAATCTTATAGTGTATATATTATATTACATTTTAATACCAAACCATCTGAGCAAACAACTTGTGTATGCTGAGTTGTTTTGGTTTGGTTATTTGGATTACTGGTCCATTCTTTCTATGTGCTGGATCTTAACTACCATAATTCCCTTCCCCCCAAAAAAGGTTCCTTTTGGACAAGTCATGAAGTAATGAAGTACATGACAACAAACCTGCATAGACTCACAAAGTACAACAAGCAATCAATCATGCATAAAAACAACAACACCTGCCGGGCAGGAAAAGGAGAAGGGGGGAAAAATGCACACTAAAGCCAATTAATTAAAACATTCCCAACAGCACTGGAAGTATTGGAAGTTAGTGAAAGTTCTGCATTCAGTAAAAGTGCAAAACTACTAAAAGCCTAATGCATTGCAGGTGCACTGTCAAAGTACTCATAAAGAAAAATGACTATTGTCAGATTATTAATATAGGTGCATAACAACATGGGAATGTCAATATTGGTAAGATTCTATGAAATAGTCAAACGCTTTAAGTAAATATAACAACAACTATAATAAAAATAGGTATTTTAAAAGTTCAGGATTTATAACATGGATTATAATTACTGGTACTTCCAAACTGTATATAGTTAGAAGACTTGAGTAATTGTACTTGGTACTTTTTGCTACAACTCAATAGAAACTCAAACACAATAAAAAGGATGTGTCAACAAACCTCCAGTGAGAAAACATCATAAACTATAGCTTTAACTATAAATAATACAACAACACTGATGTGGCCCCCTCCCCACGCATTTTTATTGTTGTTGGTTTGTTTGTGGGGCTTTTTTAGTTGCTTTTTTAATCTCAGTCATTTAATAGTGTGTCAAAGCCTTGTCCCATATTTTTATTTAATGACCAGTTAACAGCTATAAAGTTAATACGTTGATTGATTCATAATACAGCTATAAATTCAATCTGAAATTGATGAGTAGCAAGCCGTGAGGGAGAAGATGTATCACTCTGTTGGAGGTGCTGGAACTACAAAAACACTGCTGGCAATAGAGTGATGTCGCAGAGTAGCACTTCCTCCCTCCCAAACAAAGGCCCAGTACAGAAATCGGCTTACACAGAGAACAGCAGTCCATTTCATTTTATACAGTCAAGTTACAGACTCGCTCTTGTGCACCTTTAATTTTAGCTGGATGTGAAGCGATATGCTTTCACTCTGTGTTGTTTTAAGGGTGAATAGAGCTGCAACAATAGCAGGGATCATTGTTTCATCAGATTTACTCCAGCACATACTGATCTATTAAAAAACAACCGAATCATTCCTGAAACCAATCCTTGGCAATCGCCTGCATGAGCTCTACTGTTACTTGCAGCACTCAGCCTGATGAAAATAGGTTGGCTTTTTATTTTTTGGAAGTGAACTTGCTGATCTCACACAACCTTTTTCAGACTTGGCCTGCTTCACAGACACATAATGATGTACATTCACATCTGATTCACATCTGGGAGCTACCGTGCACAGAGACATCCTTCTTATATCAGCCACTGAGTCTTCAGTGCAGAGTAGTTAATTGCCTTGCTCAAGGGCAGCTCAACATTAGGTGGTGAGAAAGAGAGGGTATTTCTTGTTCATCCTCCCCTTCAAGGTGCTGGTGGTATCAGGGGTTTAAACCAATAACCTTCCAATCATGGACCTATTTCTATATACTTTAGGCTACTGCAGGCACCAGAAATCTCAGTGCAATTATTGGGTCATGAAGATGTGCCTCACAGAATTTTGAATGAGAGCAAAATATGCTTAATTTTCCAACTTTGTCAAATCATTTAAGGAGATGAGGCAGTGAATTTAATCTGCTCGTCATAGGGAACCATTTCACTAATAGCTTCTGACAACTGGAATATCTGTAGCTGACTGAAGGGTTCATCATCAATCTTAAAGGATTGTAACAAACAGGAGGTTGTAGAAATGCTTTTATTTGGAAACGGGTTGAAGATGTTCTACAAATTTCTTCTGGTGGATATTAATGTTGAATATAAACAGTGCGGGATACAAAATTTGCACATGGATTGAGCAAAAAATGTGTTTTCTACGATATAATACAGCAATCTAAACTTGGAAATAGTCTTGCACAAACTTTAAGTAAACTCGCCATCACATTGATGGCTTTCTTATCGGGTCTTGATGAATATATTTCCTTAGAAACTCAGTCTGATAAAGAAAGAAACCGAGCCTATAGTCCGAGGTAAATTGCTCAATCGTGTAAACATAATGCAAATGTTTTCTCTCACTTGAAAACTGAAGCATGCAGTCCGTCTTCAACCAAACTCCATCTATTCAATGATGAAAGTGTGTCTCCCAGTGATGTAGGTGGCTAAGTGAAAATAAAACAGTTATCGTAAAGGTGAAGTGTAAACACAGAAAAATAAATATATGATTGGGTCCAGAACAACATTGTCTGTCATCGCTCGCCAGTGGGTTATGACTGATTTATAGCTGAGTGATAAGGCGAATCAAGAGTGCCAGTGCAGAATACAGCATCCTACCCTATCAGCAAACATGTCAGCTCGCCTCTGTACTTAACAGGGCATACTGGCAGTGAAATAGAAGTTTGTTTGTTGAATTTATCTTTGTACTCGGAGAAGGAGGAGAGAACTCATAATTTCTATACCAAACTGTTACTTCAGCTGACAAGGTCAACAACTACAACAAGACAAAGAAGATTCTGTGGGCTGTCGAGACAAAAGTGACTGAGTGATTGTTGCAGCTACAGTAAAGCCCTTGAACTAAGCACTTAATATTTAATTTGAATCTTTGCCTGGAAAACACATGATTTTCCAGTGAGCCTTTGAAAGCTCCAGATTACTTTTTTAATTACCATATCAGATTGATATAATCATATGCTGTTCTTAATATTTCAGTTTACAGCTGTATATATGTCTGTGTCATGGGGTAATGTAATAAGAGTCTTTGGGATTCACTTAGCTAAAGCAATAACTCAGTTTTGCAACTTAATATTGTCTCTGTGCTCACACGCAATGGGCACATTAAAAAAAACTACTTTTTCAACATTAATAGCACAAGAAGGAAAGCATAATGACTACGTTATTGAATTTGTTGGTTTAATGGCTGACCTAGGCTACGACATGCAGTAAGCATAGGTGTGGACTCGAGTCACATGACTTGGACTCGAGTCAGACTCGAGTCATTAATTTTATGACTTTAGACTTGACTTGAAAAAATGTTCTAAGACTTGTGACTTGACTTGGACTTTTACACCAATGACTTGGGACTTGAATTGGACTTGAACCGGTTTACTTGAAAAGACTTGATATTTTACCCCAAATATAAAATTTAACATGCATATTATATAGAGATTGAAAATGTGACGTCATTCACGGGTAGAACTGCAAAGGATTCTGGGAACTCGTGGCAAGCGGTACTAGCGCACGCAGGCTTTCAATTAAAATCAGTTACACAGCGATAAAAAGAAACACAAAAATGTCAAGAAGCTGTTGTATTATTAACTGCAATAGCCGGTCGCATGACAGCCACGGGAAGCCGACGGGTAAAGAGATCGGTTGTTATCGGATTACGTCGTTGAAGAGAAATTGTTCGAGCCATGTTTCCGAAGTAACAAAGACGCGACGGATGGCCTGGATTGCAGCCATTCAAAGACCAAATATAACGTCCCAGAACACTCCAGCTCACAGGTTAGTCTGCTCCAAGCATTTACACGAAGGTCAGTCTGCTGTTGTAGTTAATACGTCATTTTTCTTAACATAATTGGTGATATAGGTTACAAGCAAGTCTGGCGCTGAACAGAAATTGTCGCGCTATGCTCCTTTATTTATTGTGCATAAATAGTGAATTGTCCTGACACAATATTGCGTTTCGCTTCTGTTATTATGGTACATTGACAAAAACATATACTTTTATTCACAGGATAAAACAGGTTTTTTGTATCACTAATTGCCCAGTGCGATTACAGACTGCGGTAAAGTGAGCCGTCATTTGTGAGCCGCGGTCAAGCCAGCCGCCTCCTATCCGCGCGGTGATTACAGCATACAATATTGTTGTCACTGCTACATTTCTGTGATGGGTACCAGAAATTATTTCCACTACTAATTAATTACCATTGAGCTCAAAGGTCCTATTAATAAACGGTTAACGAATGTGTATTTATGATGACGATTTGTGAGACTGGTAAACTTATGATACGTACGATGGTCTTTCGTTCTACACGGTGCATTTCAAGGTCCTGTACCCATCCGGCGGTAAACTGTACCTGGGCTTGTTGCAGTGACCTGAAGTTACTAAACTTCATGAGTGTATGCACTCACTCCAAGAACCGTATAATTATAAATATGCATATAAATATGCTAAGATGAGATAGCTGACTTCATCTAACTAGCAAATGTTGTCCAGGCTACGTTGGTGATACAGTTTTTTTTAATGTGTATGATATTTTTGTCATGCGATTTTAAAGCTGGTCCTACAACCGCATCCAAGAATAACATGCAGCTTATCTCAGAACTGTCGGTGAAAATTATTCTTGGAGCTAGGTTTAATTGAGCTGCATTTTAAAGAGGTGCAATTTCACAATTTGTGTATATTTTCTAAGTTCACTATTTTGTCATGTGTTGAGAAAAACACAGATTTTAAAATTACATGGTCTAATATTTACATTTAGCATAACTGCAACATGCTTTTTTCATTTTTTATTTAAAGACTCGAAAGGACTTGAAATTCAAAGTTTCAGACTTGTGACTTGACTCGGACTTTTACACCAGTGACTTGAGACTCGACTCTGACTTGCCTGACATTACTTGAGACTTGACTTGAGACTTGAGGATAAAGACTTGAGACTTACTTGAGACTTGCAAAACAATGACTTGGTCCCACCTCTGGCAGTAAGTTTACACGCCGCACACCGCTGAATTATATCCTGTTAAATTGTGTTAAATTGCCATCATTTAACACAAGATTTCTACCACCACAGATCATTTAGTGGCATTTATTAGCAGCTTTGTGGTGTTAACAATATATTACTTTTTTTTCTAATTGCAGTGTATGTCAGTCAGCACTAATGAATAATGATGTGTGGATGTGAAATGAAACTGAGATTGTTTATTCCTTCGGGTGACATTTACCCAAATGCCACATATCTGCGCTTCTATGAGACATGTGGTATGTAAATGTAATTTCCATATCACTGTACAAATGTCTGGCAAATATCACTAAACAGGACACTTTCTCTGGGGGGTTTTCACTTGCTATACTTAAAATGACCATAAGTGGGAGGTCTGCTTTCTGTATGTCATTTCATTAGTATTTATATGTAGCATGTGAGCACTTATTTATTTTTTGTTTGGTTTGCTTTTTGACTAGTTAAGATAACCAAGTTACATGCCTACAATCTCTGAACTATTCGGCTGGTATTTTGGTTTTATTTTATTGCATTTTTTGCTTTTAACCCACCCCCACAAATACAATAACAATTTACACTCTATAATATTGTTACAAGAATATATATGTGTGCGTACCTATATTTTCTGGCATACATTTATGTAGCATTTTAAGCTTGTATTACTGTACACTTTGTCCTATGAAGACATTTTTGTTGATTACATCTGTGTTTTACTTGTTTATAATTAAATATTTCTTAATGAACACACTTTCCCTTATTATATTGAAGCATATAGGAGGACTAACAGTGGTGGACACATATATTTTGATATTAAACCATATTAGAAACCAATTACTGACTGGTAATACAAAAGCCTGTGAAAGCTAAATAGGGGTTTCAGAGAATACTTCATGAGGAAAAATGTAATAAGCCGACTAAATAGTTCTGAAGATAATGGAAATTTGATTTCCATTATCTTCGGACACCTTGGATTCATCTTATGACCCTTTATATGGATCTCTACCAACATGCTGAGACAAAAATGGCTTTGTCACCTTTCATTACATCACAGATATTAAAAATCTTTAAGAAAACTCTGAAAGTGAAAAATATATTTTAAAGCTATACATGTTTCATTTTTAAAGCTTGTCTATAAATATCTTGTTAAGAAAATATTCACATTTGAGGTAAGATGCAAACACTCCAAAGCCTCAGCTGATGTGCTGTGCTTTGCCGCCCAGTGGCCTAATAAATTTTTATTTTGCTCCAACCCCTATCCAACCGAATAATGTGTGGTTAAATGAAGTAATCATTTTTACTGGAGACATCACTCACGGGAAGATAGCAGGTAGGTATATCACTTCCCACCATATGGTCATGGCTGTCAAGCGTGGGCCAATCAGAAAGCAACAATTTGCCACAGTGTTCCATGTTGTGATTAAATAGTTCCAAGGACGGCTCCGGCACACAGGAAGGCTCTTTGACCAGACTGATACTCATCTCCGGCTACAGATTGGAAGTGGTGGTGGCACAGCTACGTGGCTCTCTCTGTCTGGATTTGTTATGTTATTCTTTCCCATTTTCCCCCACAGGCTCACTGTGCAATAGACTGTTATTTTGGCTTCATGAATATAGAAAATTTCAACTTGACTCTCAACTCTGTTCAAATCATAAAAAGTACAGAAAGAAGTGAGGTATGAATATATTTCCCTGATGGTAAATCATAGAGAAGTGGGCTGTGAATAATACAGTCCCAGAAAATATAGGCTGTTACACAAGCACTTGTTGCAGGACTTTGGTTTAATGAAAAAATAGATCAATATCAGTGACAACGTCCCCCATTTTTACATATTTTACATATTTCTCCCTTTTATAAGAGCCTTTTGGAAACTGCATGTTGCAATTTTTAGATTTATCGTACAACGCTAAATTAGAGTTAATATTATATGACATTTATTTATTTATTTTTGTTGTTGCTGTTCTGTTTTTGCATCATAGTACAGCTAATGATAAGAGTGGAAATCTGAATATGTTGCTATCAGGTAAATACGAGATTTGTTTGTCAGTGACATTGAAAAGTTATTTTGAAAAGAATTTTTCTGCATATTTTCTCCTACAACCTTATATCCTGCCTTGAAAACTGCAGTATGGTGGGCTATTTGTCATTTATGCCTTTTCAGTTAATTCTTTCAGAGATCATGCATTTGTACTCATGCAGTTCAATAAACGCCACCAGACGTGATGTCAGGAATTTCTTATATAGTTTTTTTTTTCTTTTCTCAGTTCAAATTTTTAGTCTACTGGAAATAATCTGGATATGTGAATACAAATATCCTATATTTTCCACTTGGTGGTGGCACTGTTGTCTCACAGCAAGAAAGTCCTGGGTTTAAATACGGGGAAATGTCTGTATGGAGTCAACATGTTATCCCTGTGCTTGCGTGAGTCATCTAAAGGTACTCTGGCATCTTCATACATTCCAGAAACATGTATTTGTTAGGTTAATTGGCAATTCTCAATTGGCCATAAGTATGAATGTGAGCTTGAATGGTTGTCTGTCTTTTTATCATATACTGACAACCTGGAGATGACTCACACAGAGGGTACACCTCTCACCTTTTGCCCCATGTCAGGTGGGATAGTGCTCCCCGCAACCCTGAATTAGATAAGCGGAAGAAAAGGAATGGATAGATGGATCTGAATATATTAAAGAGTACGGGATAAAAAAGGTGGTTTGGGAAACTTGCACTTTTTTGACATGCAGTCTGTGTTAAAGGGCTTAAAATAACAGTCCACCCTCACAGGTGTTTTCACACTATACATACAAAAGTACTGGGCCACCTACACATTACACCTACGGGAGCTGCTCAGCCATGGAAACCCATGCCATGAAGCCCAGTGCATGTTTTTGTCCTGATGTGTTAATGCCAGAGGAGGCTTCAAACTCTGCAGTTATTAAGTCACCAGATATATGTGCTTCAACCCTCGGTGACCCTGCCCTGCAACTTTACGTGGTGAGACACTTTGTGGCTGAGTTCCTGTGGCTCCTAAACACTTCCACTTACAGTAGATTGTGGAATATTTAGAGCTCCCTTCGAATGACCCATTTTTTCACAAACGCTTGTAAAGGCAGACTGCTCGGCTAGGTGTTTGGTTTTTATACAATCAATGTATAAAATCAGTGGGGCTGAAAAGACTTAACTAAGATGTGTGAAGCATTACTTTTGTCCATAAAGAATATTTGCCAAAATAAATCTCGTATCAGGATATAGGAGAATTGTTCCAGCACTGAGAAATTGACACCTAAACTTTGTGTTGTTTTATCGGGAGTGTTTTTTCACCCTAAAACTACAGCAACACATGTTCTTGAGAGAATCAGTTAGTTCGCGCTTAGTTTTAGCAGTAACATGAACTAGAACCTACGACAGCAATATTCCTGAGTAATGTCATTTTAAGCTCATTTAAATATTGTTTCACAAAGCAAGTGCATAAAAGAATATAAATTGGTCGCCTAAATCTGCAGCTCTCCTCAGTCTTACTGTATGGTATTAAAGTCATTGTTTACCTGTGTGGTCCATTTTCTCTCTCTAAAGCCACATAATGTGGTTTTAATTTTCCAATATTGTTAACATGGTGAGGAATAAACACTATATCTATTACTTAAGTAAAACTGGTAACACCAATAAGTAGAAGTAGTTTTAAAAAACTGCCGGTCAGAATATATATAATATAAATAATATAAATATAATATACATGTGTAAACTGCGTTAACCTGCAAATCAATAGGTAACTACATGTAAAAAAAATAATCCACAAAATGTTATTATTGCAGAAAAATACAAACACATTTATTTAAGAGGAAGTAAATGCACCAGAACAGCCAAAGGTTTAATATATTTTAGTTATTATTATTATCGTTGTTTTTGTAAACTACACACACTTTTCATTGTTTCGAGTGCTAAAAATACTGATAATGATCGGCTGCAAATGTTTTCTTATTTCCACCGTGCAATGCCCATTATTTTAAAAGGAAGCACTTGTGTTTCTGTATTATTTAAGTGGCATCAACATGGGATTATTGTGACACCAATAGATACCGGACAACCAACGACATTTTGTCTTCTGTAAATGAAGAGCTCTCTCATCGCCAAACATAGCCTTCTCCTCTGTCATCATCCTTTTTTCCACCACCCACGGGTAATAATCCTCTTCATGTACACTTTCATGTTTTAACATTTCTCAAGTCCTCACTGAAATGTCAGAGTCATGAAGCACACTGACAGTACGTTTGTCACCGCAGGAGGATGCTGCATTCACAATCTTATTACTTAAAATATCTCTGTGCCTGAACTTTGCATTAACCTCCTAAGACCCGAACTCTTCCACGGCATACATTTTTGATTTCTCTTTGATATTTGGGCTGATTGGGACCCAATGAATGTAAAAACAAAGAACGACCAGATTTTTTTTTACCTGATTTTTGTTTCTTAGGAAAAATGAGAGCCACATATAAGGATATTTGTTTAAAATTTCGATAGAACAGTAGCAGTATAATGTCCTCGTAAGTGGATATCAGGCCCTTGTAGAGCAAAATTGAGTATTTTGGTCTAAATAACCCAAAATGTGATGTCCACATATGTGGACGCCAGGAGGTTAATAGTTTGAAATGAAGGTCTCGAGGAGAACCAAAAGATGTATAATAAAACCAACCCTTCAAGATGTTGGTGTGATTGCCTTAATGACCTGCTCGCCCGAGACTATTCAACGCTTAGACTGTGATTTTCTGTTTTCTATAAAGAAAACATCTGTACTACACTGTGCATCATATTAACCGACAGTTTAGAAAGTTCACTGGGGAAAAAAATGCATCTGCACCTCACAGCAGCAAAATATAAATTGATGTGATTCATTGCGGTGATATGCACAGTAAATGATAATCGCTTAGTTCGTGGCAGCTTTACAATATAAGACCACATAAAATATGACTGAATGAAAAACACAGCCAGTATTATCTGTCTGTGAAATCCAGAGATGAGATTAGTGATTTAGTTGAAAGTGAACCCACTATACTCGCGCCCCTCTAAAAATCCATCTGCTGGATTTTTCAGATAAATGGGAGAAACCGTCATTGACACTAAGTGAGATGATTAAAGCGTTTATTGGGGTAGTCAGTGTGAATTTAACCTCTGAAAAGACCTTGCTTAATGTTTTAGGCCAGATAAGTAGCATTAGCCTGAGACAGCTTAACAGTTCAGACCCATGCATGTTATTGGAAATCAGTTTCAAGATGATAGGGGCTGAGAGGGAATATAGGGATACTGAATATCTTATCTGTGAACCTCGGGTGTTTAATGGGCTGCCTATAGGATTATCGCTAGCCTCAGCAGATGTTCATTTCCAAAACATATGTCAAGGCTTAAGTCTGGTGTAAACACTACCACTGGACAGAGTTTATCAGTTTTGGAACAGGCTCCATATTTATTGCCCAGAGCAGGTAAGCTGACTATGTCAGTCTCTGTACAAGCCCTCTCCAACAACTCCTCCATCACCTTGGCATGGGTTGGCATATGTCGAGGATGTTTTTAAGACCTCTTAATATTTTAAGTTCATACGGTTGATTTCAAGCTAATGATTTAAGACTATATTGTTTAGTATCTGAAATCAAAAGCTTTCTGTTTTCTGTGTGTGAGGCATGGATGTGTGTGAAGGCTACATTCCTGCCAGGGGTCAGCTACTGTACCAACTCCCATCTGGCTGCACTTCAGTGAAAGGCTAAAAATCTTCACACAACTGGTACTGCATTTCAGAGATTGCTAAAACGGTTCCACATTTTTTTCCCTACAAGAGTTTCCTCGGTCACATTTAAAAAGCCATTCTGGGGTTTTTTTTTCTTGGAAAACCATTTAATGATTCCACAAATAGTCCTCTTTTACAAAGCACAGCCATGCTGCTTCTACATACTACAGTTCATGTTACAGGGAACTTTTAATGATGCTTCAGATAAATTGTCTGCCTCTTCAAAACCTTAATAATACTTCTACTGCTTCATGCAAAGTACTATATCCTCTATCTGTTCAAATTCTAACCAGTGATAGAAACATACTTCATTAGTTACATCATACTGTGTTGAACCCCCTTTTGCTTTCAGAACTGCCTTAATTCTTTGTGGCATAGATTTAGCAAATTGCTGGAAACGTTCCTCAGATATTTTGTTCCATACTGACATGATACTATTATGATCATGATCTTATCTGCACATCCATGATGATGTTCTCCTGGTCTCTCTTTATCTCTGCTGGGTTGAGATCTAGTGGCAAAGTGTTATCCTGCTGAATTATAGCTTCAGTAGCCTTTAGAAGTGACAGGAGTGACACCTGGTGTTGTCTACTCCTGATATAGCCCATCTACTTCAAGGTTCAATGTGCTAAACATTCAGACATGCTCCTTAGCATACCTTGGTTGTAATGAGTGGTTGAGTCGCTGGTGCCTTCCTTTTAGCAGGCCATTTTCTATAAACCTAAAGTGATGGTTGTGAGTTACGTTGAAACCAAGCACACCATTGTTTTTCTTGTGACATTACCAATAAGTTTGATGTGTCACATGGCCCTCTTCCTATTGAAAAAACAAAAGTTGTATCCAAGATGGCCGACTTCTACATGGCCACCATGGTCACCACCCATCTGGAGGAGTTTGCCCCCTCACGTATACTAATGTGCCACAAACAGGACTTTAATATCACCAACCATTCCCATGTTATTACGGTGTATCCATATAAATGGCGCACCCTGTATATGTAATATATAAACCGTTCAGAGGCCACAATCTAAACACTGAAACCATTTACACATGAAATTGCATGTTGACGGGTCGAACATCATGACAGTCCAAGCAGGAAAAATACAGAGCCCTTGAAACCACATCAAGGGTACCACTATACGTAACATGAACCTTCACACACATAACCCTGACAATTCACGAGTACTTTTACTTTTGCCACATGCTTATTCTTTTGCTTGCAGCCATTGTATGTCTTTAGGAAAAAGTCTCGGTCAGGTGTAAAAACTTCATGGACATGAGGGATGAGTAAAGGCAAAGTTGTTTCCACACCCCGTAATGTCGCAGTCTCTAATAAACCAGGAGAAAGAAATGGTATATGCGATAGAAACAAAAACAATTGGATGTGTCATGAGACACATGGATTATTGTGAATTTCATTGTTTGCATTTACTAGAATTTTTTGCTGATGCTGGCTTTGTTTTTTTCCTAGTTGATCCAACAAAAATAACAAACAGTCATTAAACAAGCTTCCCTCTGCTAGAGTCCATAAAAGATACTACACATTACATGAAGGACATCAAACAGATGGGCAGGACCGAGAGTTTTCGGCTCAGTTTTAGACTTGGCTATAATTTATTGATACTATTACAATGTAACAACCAGTATGGCTCCAAGGAACCGTAAGAGAATTGTATTATTTCATGAGCTTTGGTTCTGGTGTATTTTGCAACATGGTTGGTTGTCTCCTTGGTGTAGTATTACTTTATCTGTAACAGAGGTACCACCACTGAGTGATTCAATGGAAGTTTGAAAAAATAAGTTAAAGGACTGTTAATGAATAAATCTACATTTAAAAAATATGAATGTAATACTAGAACAAAAACAATTATGAATTGAAGCTTTTAACAAATATTATGAGGCTCTAAATGCTGATATAGCTTTTTCCACAGAGTCATGAAGCTCTGTTGTTGTCCAAAAACTATTAAAAAACAGTTTAACCAAACTGTTGCAATGGGACATATGCACCTTCAGTACCACTGCAGCATCTTTTGAGTCAGCCATTGCTATTCTGCTGCCAGAAATACTCACCAGGGTAAAGATGTGAGTTATTTTGTCACTCAAAACAGTCCCCATAATCACTAGTGACCCGTGTTTGCTAAAGCTACAGTCGATCTTGTTTAAAATGAAATTATTTATACTCATACTGTATGTCTAGGAAGGAAACTATGTGTTCTTGAAACTGAGAGACACAGACGCAGACATGTTGCATACTCGGAGCTAAATTAACATATCATTAGCTTTGATCTTTTGGGATTTGTTAACAACAGCAAAGAAGTATCTTTATCCTCTAAGGCTTTAAAATCAGCCTTGTGCAGACAATGAATAAAATGCATAAGCCAATCCCCTTATTAAGTGGACTTTGCATATATGAAGTTAAGCGCAAAATTAATTTCCGAGTACATCATAAAGTATACAAATTTAATGAATAAATAATTTAGACACCAAGAAAAAAATTGCAACGTTTTCAGTTTTATTTCAGAAGTTAGGCGAAAACAAGAATTTAAGTCCAGCACTGAAGAAAAAGCTCAACAGTGCCAGTGTGGTCACATGACATAGCGTTTGTCCAATAAACTTGACAGCGTCGTAGCGCAGCTCAAACACAGAGCGTAGTGGAGATCTTTCAGTCGCTTTGTGTTCTTGATGTCGCCATCGCAGAGCTTGATGTTGCAGTTTTTCCCTCTTTCAATCTGTCTTCCACCAAAGCATATGTTTCTGTCAGTATGACACTTTCAAAGATTTTGCTGCTCAGTAGTATTTCTTTTCAGTGTGCTGCCGAAACCCATGCGTCTGCGTATTTTCATTCCAATTAAATGCAACCCCACCTGACTTCACTAATTAGCACCTGCTTCCTGACAGAAGGTATGAAGTGAACGTTTGGTGTTAGGCTTCTGACAGCAAACCTGGTTACATATGGCCAAAGTCGTAACACAACACTGAGAAGAGTACATGCTTTATTCTACGTCTTGTGGCTCTGTCTTCTATTTTGGTGACAGCTTTAATAAAAATATGACTTGATGACATGAGTACCTAGATTATTATTATTATTATTATTATTATTTATAGGCGAAGTAATGACTCATTTCAGTGTTGGTACTGTTGGTACTGATTTAATAATTGATGCCACTGAAAGTCAGTAGCCCGCTCATTCACTTGTTAATTGCCAGCATATCTATTCACCACATCAAAAAACTATTCTAAGGAATTTTATGAATATTTATGTTTTCATAGAACAAGTCATTTATCAGAATGTTTTATACAATTTACATTTAAATTGATCCCTACATTCAACCCCCTGCACCCCAAACAAACCTCTTAATTTTGAAATCAGCTCTTTCTAATCCCGTTGCCATATGTTTATAAAATCAAGCACCTAGCCATGCGTTCTGCTCTCACAAAGATTTGTGAAAGAGCGGGTTGTTCTAATGAGCTCACTGAAGTTGAGCGTGTGCTTTAATAGGATGCCACAAGTCAGTTCATGAAGTTTCTTCTCTCTTAGATAAGTACTATTACTGAAAAGTGGATGAGTTGATAGTGTATGTATAACATTATATAGTTATCATTTTCCTCAAAGTAATTTCTCACAGTAACTAATACATTTTCATCAAAGGGGGGGATCGCTTGGAAGGACTGAAAATTGTTTACTGAGCTAGAGAAATTAATGTATATGGTGATTAGACTCCGATGACCATTCATGGCACAAAGGAATCCCTGCGGTGTTACGATTTAGGGCAGGAACCTCTGTAGTCAAGACTCTGGTGGTGTTGAAAATGAAGACTAAGGCTTGAATACAGGTCTGGCTGAGGGTGTCTGTGAGGTGGAGATGGGGAGGAGGTGGGTTGCATAAATGAGAATCTGAAAAGACTTAAACCAGGCAAAAGGGAGGCTGACTGACTCAAAGAAAGCGAACAGGAAGATAACTCGACGAGAGTAATGATGATAATATTGAGATTGACAGTGTGGGAAATTGGTAGTGATATAAAGAGCAGAAAAGCAACCTAACGCCCAGGAAAGCAGGCAGATGAGTGATTACAGATTTTCCTTTTGAACTTGCACATAAGATTCATATTGTAGCCAATAAACCAATATGATCAGTAAATTACCAAACACATCAAAACCTTTAATGTTACCTCAATAACAAGTCTATGAAGAGTCTAAAATAGATTAATTTTTGTCCAGCCGACAATAATTAATGAGAATATGATGGCCAAACATATTGCTGCCCCTACCTCTTTGTCAGAATGTGACCAGTGATCCTTAACAACTTCATCCTGCAGAGGCACAGTTCTTCAAAAACAGGCTACTTACTTGTGCGGCAGCTGATAACTCGCATCACCTGTCTTGCATGGAATGAGCTTTGAAATATTCCTCTCACTAGCAGAGCTTTAGCAACAGAATATATGTGGTGAAACACCAGAAGTTGTTGTTTGGTGTCAGTACTTCTGCCGTAGAACTCTATGAAAGGGTTGACAATCATTTTGACCTGTGCTGCTATTGCTATGACACCGGGGCTCAACGAAGGGTCAAATATATCACGTCCATTTTTCTTCATCTTCCAGTATGTGCTCGCTAAGTCATAAACCTGAAGTAATGTTTTCATTTGCCGTGAAATATCTTTCACCTTACACTGCCTCTCAACCAAAAGAGCGCCACTCATGAAACGAAATGACATGTACATCTGAAAGCACTTGGCCTACTTATGATCTTCCGTGGTCAGTGGGAGGATGTCAGAATTTAAATTTAGGTATAGATCTGAACTGATTTTTTTTTTGCATGTAAGTAGGCAGTGTACAGTCTTCAGCTACATTTAAACACATCAACAGAACCTGTAGCATAAAAACAGTTACTGTAATCATTAAAGCATCATTCTAAAAATGTGTCGAGCAGATTCAAAGGTCTTTTCACTACCATTCTGGAAAACATTAAGAATGTGATTACTTTATCCGATTAGCAGCTGAGGTCCACTTCAATTTTAGTGACAAATGGTCAGTTAAATAGGGAGATGTAGCATTAATAATATATTACTCCTGTATTAATCTGGGTTCTTTTCCTTTTTATTCTAGTATTTATTTCAAAGTCTCAATGTAATTCCAAGGTCTAAGTTGAATAAGGATAAAAATGCATACAAAGAAGCATATCTTCTGCATAGTGTTGCTATATTATGCCAACAGATTTTCAGAGCCAATCAGCAGGTATAGCAGGATGGTTATTCAAATCCACAGAATTGTGGAATTGGACAAATTGAAGTGTCTTTTCACTCGGCTCAGTGCTTCTTATAGTGTCGGGTTAAAATTGGACTACTCATAGGCTAATTGAATAACAGCGTAGAGTGTCTGCACCCAAGACTTACGAAGAGAACTGAATGTTACTACGGACAAAGACGAATAATAATAATCAATTTCAGGGCAAAAAAGGTACCATGGTGCTACTTTTAAATTCAAATTGAATGGAGCTCTCGAGAGTGGCGTGGTTAAAATCTATATAAACCTCTGTAACTATCTTCTGCTTAAAAAAAAGGCAAATCCTAAAACCTTAATCGAGATCTTTTGTTTGTTAAATCCAAACCTGCATTTTCAAATTAACTCCATATTGTTGCTTTATTCTCGAAGAACTGGACGAGAGCAAAGCAGAGCATCATGCAGACGATTTTATTGCAAATCATATCTGAATTGTCAGGTGCCTGTTAGATGATGTGTAGGTGATTGGTGGCTAGTGTTCAAATAAAAACTCTACTTTTAAGTGTAAAAAAAAGAAGAGAAGAGAATAACTTTTAAACACAAAGCAAACAATATTGTGATTGTTTAAAGCAGGACAAAGGTAAATGGAAAAGAAATGGAAAATGAAAATACAACAGTAGGGGTGTATCACTGGCAATTTATCATTCAGTTGAAATATAGTAAACATAATGCACAGAAAGATGTGACAGTGTATTCTATAAAGACATGAGCCATATAAATAACAAGGAATATGTATAAAATGTTTGAAAGTGTGTCTCTGAGCCAAATGTACGTCATACGCTTTAAATCAGATATCATTTCATATTACTGCATACAAATTTAGAGACCAACTACTTCATTACTCAATATCATTCTCCCTTCTATCTATATTTTCTGAAAAATAGCTAATTTGCAGAAAAAGCATGGAGCAAAAATGTTGCAACAAGGAGTGAGAAAGCCACTGCTGCTGTCCTTTTCTCTTTACAGTGCCAGCAGATGTGTTATTGCAGATGTTTTATTATACACTGTGTCTGATAAGTGTCCACAGTCATTACGATATCATCCATTGGTTTGGTTTCAAACGCATTATTATTGTCATCTTCATCTTGGGTTTTTTAGGGGACTGTGTGTGTGTGTGTGTGTGTGTGTGTGTGTGTGTGTGTGTGTGTGTGTGTGTGTGTGTGTGTGTGACCAAACTGAGGTGAAGGGTCCAAGCTGAAATTAACAACTGATGCTGTACCTGGCTTAGCAACCTGCATCATTGGTTAAAAAAAAAACAAAAAAACACCTGCTCCATACCTGCTAACTTACAAAAGAAAACCATTACCCAATAAAATACCCAGTATTTATAAAATATATAAAACACTCAGTATTTTAGTACCCAAAACCGAGGCACCGACCTATTGTATTGGCTATCAGTGCAATTAACTGCTGAGCAACCCATGTAATTGTCAGGTAATTGCACTAAAAATGTTTGAAAAGACCACAACCATTTGAATTAGCTTGAGTGACACTTAGTTAACCAGACTGTTCCCACCTGTCCCTCAAAGTAGCTCATAATGATTCATAACTTTAAACATTAAAATAACTGGGGTTAGAAAGTCATGCTCAAGTTGTTTTGAAGAGTAGAGACCAAAACCATTTCTTGTCCCTGGAAGTAAAAATGTTTATTTCTCTCCTAAAGATGGATTTTTAATTTTTACTTATTTTTTAATAAGTGAGCCCCTTGAGTCTGGAACCAGTCTCAAGGCCATTCAAGGAACTATTTCAGGCACTTTTGACCTGTCTTCATCTTTTCATCCCCAGAGGTTGCCACTTGGTTGTCATGTACTGAATCAAGTCGAGAGAGCTAAAGATCCAGCGCATAAACAGTAATAACATTTGGCCAATGGCAGCTGGTTAAAAGGCACCCACCTATTAACACCAAAATATCTACTAGAATAAAAGCACATATATGGTTCACTAAAATCTAATATTCACCTGTGTTTCATGTGTCAGCAGCCCTGCAGTGTAATTGCTGCAGAATGTGTTTTCAACCCCTTTGTGAAAGGGTTAATATATCCGTTTTCAAAGAGGTGTTTGTACATGGTTAGGTATGCATTCAAAAAAAAAGTTAGGAAGAAATGCAATTTATGCTGCTGGTTGCTAAGCAATGCCAGTTTCATGTGCTGCAGCTATTATTGCACACAGAGATGTAGTGTTGTGCTTCAAGTCACGAAAAGAAGTATTGGACTTCCATACTATTTCAATTTGTAATTCCAATTCCAGGAGCAAATTGGTTGTACATGATATTTGCATCATCTTACAAGTTAATGTACCACAGGTGACATGTTTTTGCCTTTCGGCTGCTTTACCTTTCCATCAAAACTCCAGTGTTGATTTTGATTTTTTTAGCTGTATATGTTTTCGTATACACGGGTCCTCAAAAGGAACGCAGTTCTATTCATTGAGTGGCATTTCTATAGAGTGATATTATATTTGCCTTCTCTGCTTGGCCAATATATTATTAAAGCATGTCTCCCAAAAGACCACTCCAGCCACAAGGTTTCTATGGTTACCACCATTGTACCAATACCTTTTATGAGTTCTGTGGACATCGCCTCCTAATTACTTTCAGAGAACAAATCCTCATTTCAAATATATCCAGCTTTATATCTAATCATTATGGGGGATGAAAAAGGTGAGCGCTGTCAAAGGTGGGCTGTAGGTATCACAAAAACACTATGCCCTGTGGTGATTCTGAAGAGTGAGATCAGGAGTGACACAAGAAATTTCTCAGGATCACGAGTGCTGAGCTTTAAAATGTCTTTCATATAGTCAATGTTACACGAAGGCACAAGGCAGAGATGCAGCAGACATGATGTGTGTCCTGTGTGGCAACCTTTCTGAAGGAGGGGAAGCAGACTGCTCCACTTCAGTTTATAGAGTTTCTCTTTTCCTATAAAACTCAGCCACACTTGGGGGAAAAATATCTCCTTATCCTATTCGCAGCCAGCGTGACCCAGAAAACCAGACAAATGGTCGTGATTGATATCACCTGCCCTTGTTCCATATTCAAAGAGGGGTTTTTTGCACTCACACAAACTTGCAGTACCTTAACATATACTTGTGTTGTTGCGTATATGGTTTATATTTGTCACAGAAATATATACATGATTATGAATTGAGTCCTGGTGGCTTAAAGAGAGCATTGTCCATCTTACTCATCTTCATTCTTTATTATTTTTGTTGTCACAAATTAGATTACATGGATCATCTCCCTGATCTAGCAGAAAAGTGTTTTTTGACAAGTGATAAATGCATTTCTTTCTTCTCTTTTTATTTGTAGGCAAAGCTGAAAATAGCCCCTCAATAGTATTCCACCATGTGCAACTGTTTTAGACAATATTTAGCTTTTTTTAAAGTGTATGTGTGACCTGTTGTTGCAAAGGAGAGATATTTGTCTCTTTCTTCCCATATCTCATGTCTATTGTGTGCCAATAGACGTACAAAGACACAATACAAAATTGAAACTGTGGGAACAGAACCGTAGCACACTGTAGCAGCTGAAAGTATATATCATGTTTGCTTAGAACAAACTTTACTGACAATATCTTGCGTGACAATAACTTCGAAAGCAACAGCATTATCTAGTTTAAATTCAACCAATAGTCAGTCGATCCTGGCACTTGAACCTTTTGGAGCCTGAAGAGCTACAGGAAACACAATCAACTCCAACCTCAGCTGAGGTAGGAACAACCTGCATTGCTACTAATCTTCCTATACAAGATTTGGTGCGTTATATCTATAACAGCAAAGGTCACAACTCTCCACATTTTCACGTTAGCAAGAAAAGCTGATGGTTAGCCTCCTGAGTATCCAGTTGGCTGCCAACACGGTGCAGCAAAGTTCTGCTGAAATCTGCTGACGGTGCTGAACTTTGTAATGACTATTTTGTAGGGCTTCAGAGTTTGAGGGTTGCATGCTGCCCAGTCCCACTGGAAGAAGTCTGACTAGATCTCAGCCGTGCACAGAAATTGCCTCGCGGACCCACGGTCTACTTTGCTATAATACTGGTGCCATGCCACATACACAAAGCTGCCAATCTCATCATCAAAGCACAGTTTCAATTAAAAATGTCGGAGCACACTTTCCGTGGCGTTAAACCATGCATTCGTTTAGAGGTAAATTTACCCAGTGTGTGTGAGAAAATCAACAATCAGCTTTTTTTCCTTTTAATTAACAGACTCCAAATTGGTTTAAACATTTTCAGCTGTCTGTGTGTTTATTTACTGTGACACTCATAAGTTATCAAAATGAAGTTTGGTTGAAACGAAGATCAATCTGAGAAGGGAGTGATATTTCCTGTCCTTCCTCTGGCAGGTGTTGACATATGTCACAGCTGTGTCTGCAGCTGTGCCTCGTTGTTTCTAATGCAAAAAGACAAAACTCTCCACACCCTCCAACGTTCTTATCACACAGAAAGTCAATCACAAGCCATTATCTCATGAATATTAAAACCATGTTGTGCATCCTAAATAAAGGAATTAAAATGAGGTTATTTTTAATAAATGAATTGCATTAGGGGTGAATTTGTCATCATCCAAGGCCGATGCACTTTCAGGCTCTATAGCCTGAGCACTTTAAAAAGGAACCAGTGCAGACGTGTGACAAACACACTTTGATCATCATGCTTCAAACCACACTCTAATGTATATTAACCTCACTTCAAGAGTCTAACATTACAGCAGTAAGTAGCGTTCTTAAATACCTGTCAGTACCAAGTTAACCATGTGTCATGCATTTCAAATGAGAATCATTGTCACTTCAGATGAAGTACTTGGAGGTAATGAGCTACAATCAAGATGTGTTGCAATCAGTCACCATTTGAAGGTTCGTTTTCTTTAACATTTCTTCTTTCTTCTTTTTCATTTCAAATTATTGGCTTTTTTCTGCTGTGTGAGATGGTGAATGATGTCGGAATATTTATGTTCTCTGTTGCACTATATACCTTCAAATCTAATATGATTAGATATGTTTCTCTCCTCTTCGCAACTGAACCTTTGCCTTTGTGAGTCTTATAAGACAGGTATTAAAGAATTCAGAAGTGTTTAACAAATTGTCATTTTTCACATGCCTTTATTTGATGCCACGTGTGGAAGTGAGAGCAAACATAACGAGAAATATTTGTATTGGTAATTATGATGTGAGGGCTAGCCCCTCAAGGAATAATAAATAATCTCTGTGGATAGGTTCAACCTGCTTCCTGGATTTTTAAAGAGCCCAGCCCATCTGCATGCGCAAGTAGACACTTATAACTGGCATATAATTATGGACCAAGGATATGGCAACCTTGCCTTGGAGTGTGTATGCCTGGATGATGTGAGACTTGTGAAAGTCAAACAGCTACTTATGAGTTGAAGGTGCATGCCAGCTGACATAAAAAATATGGTTTGTTGGCCTAAGGGCAGCGAAGAAATGTTGATGGGGGAAGCTGGAGGCTTGTGATTACTCCCTGAAGCATGCAGAGCTCCGCATGACGAGCTACCTCGGCATGACTCGGACATCAACAATGACCTCTAGACAATGGTCATACATTAAGACAGCCTCAGTGAAGCTGAGAGACAGAAATGTGCGGAGAAAGAAGGAGGAGGGAGAAGTACTATAACAAGGGGATCAGTTAGAAAAGCAGACAGCTCTATGCTCAATCCACCTCTGTGCATTCGATCAATCACTGTAATACATCCCAGCTGTACCCCAGAGAGTAAACAGTGGGCAAAGATTACAGCAGCTAATGATGGTACCGTTAGGAATATTTTTTTTCCGCTGCTCAATATTTGTTAAAAAAAATGTCAGAACTATGTTGGCTGAAGTTTCAACACCTAATTTCAGTGGGATGTGCAAGTTTTCTTCAGAGAAAAACCTTCAGACTTGTGTTAAAGTAAAAGATAAACTCGAAATTCAGCATGAATCGGTATGAAAATTCAGTTAAAGTGTCAAATGCTCACTGCAACTTATCTGTGTGTGCTTTTTACTATTCTTTTCCACACTCTCACTTGTATTTCCTTAAACTTATTAAAATGCTTGGCCAAAAAAATACAGATTTAAAGACTGAATTTTTTTCTAAATGTGCACACACACACACACACACACACATATATATATATAACTCTTTGCCTGTGTCTGTGTGGGTATTTCATAATTTTAAGAACTTTTGCTGTAATTATGGTCCAGCATTATAGCATACTTGTGTTCACAGAGGGAGTAACTCAAATGAAGAGGTGTAGGGATGAAAGTAGAAAACTAGGTCGCATGAGAGTATTTTTGATGTTATGTGGAAGGACAGGGAGTCACAAGATGAATCAGTTTCCATACAAACTTTCTGACAGTAATGGCTGGAAATATAGGTCCCTTTCCTTGATATTTGCTTCCACAGCACTCCCGATGTGATTACATGTGCTTCAGCCTCATTTTCTAAGTGATTTTGTTCCTTTATTGGTCCTAAAATAGTTTTTGAGTATTGACAAGATAACAGCCAAAAAAACAAACAAACCACAAAACAGGTTGGGCTTTAATTGGCTTCTCGTGTGGTGTTTATGTTCTTTGGTCATACCACTATGTTTAACACAGTCAAAATAAATCTGAGAAAATTGTGCAAAAAATAAGATGACCAATAAATATCGCCAATATAATGCTAATCATGGTTTAATTATATCACAAAGTAATTACACAGCAATTATAGCTCCTATTATGTCTGAAGGAGGACATTTAAAAGAGAGAATACATATGAGTTGATTAAAATTATACATTAGGTGATTCAATGAGGAAATGTTATAAAGTAAATCGTTTTGTCCCTTTGCATGAAATATAGTTTAATCAGTTTAGTTCCATTTGATTAAATCCTCTGATAAATTGGGAGTGTGTTCCTTCTCCCATGTTCGCACTCTATCTTTGTACCTCTGCTGCACCAAAATTAACTGCTTTAACAGCAAAGTACTACCTGCTATTTCAATGCAACATTTTTCGGAGGTCTATGCACCATGCATTATTATTCTGTGTATACAAGCATAAACACCTTGGTCTGAAATTGGCTTTTCAGTGAGGGGTTTTTTTTTCTGTGCAATCTGCTGCAGGCAGCGAACAGTCAGCTGGTCATCAGAGAAGTCAGAGCAACAACTGCAATGAGGGAGAACTCGATGAAGCAAATTAATATCAGAGCTTCACATAACGGACCTTTGCCAAAAACATACAGAACAACAAAAGTGGGTTTTTTCAGGTTTTGTTTATTGTTTTTTTCAGTGTTCTTCATGGATGCAGAGTGCCGCAGCCTCGGGCCAGATGATCTTTTATCAAAGAGAGTGACACGTGTCAGCTGGGAAGTTGACCAGCTGAGGAGGAGGAGGGCAAGACTAATAATACACATCCTGCCTCGAGGCAAAAAGCTGTTTATTGCTGTTGTAAGGCATTCAACAGGCTTTTACATCATTACGTTATAATGAGAACCATTATTTTGTTTCAACCAATTTATTAAACATTTTTAAGATGTATTTCCATTTATTATAATCTTTGGAGTATTTTCTTCATTAGCCAATCCATTGTTTTGCAATAAAATAGAAAATCTGAAAAAAAAAATCACACATTTTCTAAAATCATATCATTCAACAAAGCTTTATGTTGAATAACACATTGAGTTATTTATTCAATATATTATGCATTATCTGTTACATTGCTATTAATATTCTACATGTCCACAAGGACCAAAACAGCTATGAGCCTTTGGATCATGCTTGTTCTGAAACAGCTGCACACATCAGCTCTTCTATATCACATCTTCAAGAATCCCAGGCTTGGAACTGGAACATTGCTCTGTAATAAGATAACCACTGGTATTCACTTCACGTGTGTGTGGTTTTAATGTAGAGTCTAAATTAAATATTTGACAACTGAATCAGTTACACCTTGCCATGTTGGATCCCTTTCTACCTTCAAAACTGACTTAACTCTTCATAGCTCAGATTTAGCAAAGTGCTGGAAACATTCCTCTGGGATTTTGGTCCACAATGACATGACAGCATGATGCTGCAGATCTGTTGGTCAAACATCTGTAATATGAATCTCTTTTTCCACTACATCCCAAAAGTGCTGTATTGGATTTAGGTCTGGTGACTGTGGAGATCATTTGAATACCGTGAAGTTTATGATGATCTGACCTTAATGGCACAGAGGGTTATTCTGCTGGAAGCAGCCATCAGTTGATGAGCATATGGGGGCCTTAAAGGGATGGATATTGTTAGCAACAGTATTCAAGTAGGCTGTTGTGTTTAAATGATGCTCAGTTGCTGAATACTAGAAGTTGCTTTCAGCTCTATCTGATTTTTACATCAGATGCCATCCCTAGTGCAGCCCCAAAATATACCTGTATCAAAATAGGAGTCTTTTGGATCTTAAGTAAATGTGTAAACCAACAGACTATGGAGCTGGCCAAAGTTTCCAAAGAAAAGAGCAACAAAGTGAACTGCTGATACAAGGCAGGACAGATTTCTTTCATGCTGGTTATGCCAAATTCTGACCCTATCATCTGCATGTTACAACAGGAATTGAAATTCATCAGACCCGGGAACATTTTCTTCAGTGTTCTCTTCTCAAGTCTTGATGGGCCCGTGTGAGCATCGGTCTCCTATTCTTAGCTGACAGGAGTGATGCATAGTGTGGTCTTCTGCTGCTGTAGCTCATCTGCTTCAAGATTTGACATGCGGCACTTTCAAAGATACTCTTCTGCACACCTTGGTTGTAACAAGTGGATATTTGAGCTACTGTTACCTTCCTCCCAGCTAGAAGCAGTCTGGCTGTTCTGCTCTCACATCAACAAGACATTTTTGCCCAATGAACTGTCATGCATGGAATATTTTCTCTTGTTTGGACCATTCTCTGTAAATCCTATGGCAGGATGGATCTATGCTTATATAACAAAAAATAACGAAAAAGCTGGCTTCCAGGTGTAGCATACAGCTTTCAGTTAAACAGCTATTATTTTAACATCTGTTCTTTCATTTGCTGCTTTTTCACTTGTAATTGAGATTTCATCAGGAGTTGTTTAGGATTCAGCACCTTGTTAGGCTAGCTACATTTAGAATAAAGATTGGATTCGGTTTAAAAGCAGCTTGGGTGAATGAATATGTTGTGCTGTCATCTAATGTATACTACCAGTTGGATTGCATTATTTTTAAAGTCAGGTTGCATGCAAGAAAAAGTTGTGTCTGTGTCTGCAAACGAATTAAACAGAAGCAGAATTTACCATGGGAGCAATAGGAGAAGGCTAAAGTTTACAAATGGGATATGAGAGCATTTGATGTTACACATTTAATGAAATGACACAAATTGATGCATGATATGTAACAGTTGTCGTGCAGCAAATTATTCTGCTTCTATAACAAAAATATCTTGACGTCAGTGCTCGCAGTCTTTCATATCTTAAGTGGGGGGTCCTGCAGCCAAGGTTCTAGAGAAAATGTTATTCACCACTGAGGTCTACTATTACTGCATATCTGCAATTACAGATAATATCGTACCTTTACTGCCCCTCTTGCAATAGCACTAAGGTCATTTTAATCAAATATTCAGAATCACTGTACATTAAGACTTTATAACACTTAAATACGGATATTAAACAATCAAAAGCCATGGTTAACCTAGCCAGACTATGTAAGTCTTAAATTGCTTCCTGTGTCTTTCTCAAAACTTCTACATGCTAAATTATGACTCCTTCTCAAGTTTTAGGTGAGCACTACAAGTTCAATTACAGACAATGTAATAAATGACTACAACAAGTATTAGATGAGGTTCCTTCCTTTCTGTCTTTGCCAGTGTCATCCATAAGTGCCTTTCCTAACCTTGGTTGGCTGAACATAAATACACAAAGAGCCATTATTTAATTTAAAACTGTAAGCCTAATTTAAAGCGATGAGGTGAATTATCCCTCTCCTGCAAATTAAAATATAGTTGTGTGCTGTCCATTGCTTCAGCTCATGAAAGGAAGAGAAAAATGACTGCATTAAAATAATTTAAAGCCCTTCCATGAATTAAGGTTCTTAGAAAGTAAAGGTCTATTTGAATAGTCCGTGGCCTCCAGAATACATTGATGTAGCGGCAAATCATGATAATTAATATGTGATGAACAGGTCTATTTTGTCCTACTGCTAATAAGCACAAAGATAATTAAGGCTTGTCATCTATTTGTCTTGTGTTACCGCCTATTTTTTTTCTATTACCAGAAACATGGTCACCATAAACCAACTCATAAAATAACTTTATAAATGTTTGTCATTAATGTGATTTCACAATGACCGCATTATATTGGCAATTTTATCAGCTAAACCAGCCCATCAATTATCAAACTGTTTACATTACCTGGTATTTTAAATAAAAAGCGGACATGGTTTTAAATCAAATTACTCATGAAAATGGAGATTCATATTCTTTGACCACACAAAATAAATTGGCTGTGTTATAGAGGTAGAGGCAGAGTGCAGCTGGCATGTGTACAGCTGGTTTGTAGACTCTTTGCTGGACAAACCAGAGTTTCCGCAAATGCTTTCAATCAAAGTTGCAAGGACTCTTTCAACAGATGCTCTCATAAACCGCCACAGGATGACTGCAGTTTGTGCCAAAAGCAGTGCCCGGGTAATACAGGAAACAAATTCACTGTACAGAAACACAGAGTTCCAATTACTGAAGAAGAACCTTAAAAAAACAGAGCAATGGTAGGACAACACAAATATTTTGTAGTTCACTGCATGCAATATTAATGGTAGAATTCTGCAAGTTGTTAGTTATCCACTATGATCAAAACTGGGACAAACTTCCCTAATTAATACTAAGAAAAATATGCACAATCAGTGGTTGAACGTAACTACATACCGGGTGCTTGCATTGAATATAAACATGGGGTATTTGCTCCATTTAGCTTCATTATACGTTGACTCTGCTACACATCAGAGGTAAAATACTGTACTTTTTTGCTTTACTACATCTAAACATTTTCTGAACCAGTGTCAAGTTAATAGAATTGCTGGGGTTTTTACTTTGGAAGACTTCGATCAATAGATTATAGAATTATTTAAATAGTGGATTTCATTTTTGGGTGATCTCATAATAAATGACCTGAATGACTCTGTGATGAACGTGTCTTTGAGCTCCGTGTCTTTTCTTCTTTACCAACAGCGGAGATAGTGGGTGGATCAGATGAAAGGTCAAATCAGGTATGCTCCAAGTGTAGCTGTTTGTTCCTCTCATGTGTCTACCCTTGAATTTTCCCGTATCAAAAGACACATCTCCATCAACAGAGCCAACACCGTTAATCCATCTCTGCCACTTTTGTTTACTGTTCTGCCCTGTCTCACCTACGTCACCCTACCTCAAGAGACCCCGATGTTAAAGACAGAAACATTTAAAGGCCTTGTCACTTCAGCAGTAACACAGATCCAATTTGTTTCCTCTGATTCATTGCTAAAAAAAAAAAAAAATCGTGGTTCTCTGCTGCTGTATTTTTCAATCTAGATGCGGAGGCTGTATCAGGAAGTACATATTGTACCTTGCCATGGCTGTTATACGTGGGATTTTAGAGGACATTTGGAATATTTAAGATTGACATGAAAAACGTCTTTGAGTCAACTGCTTGCTTCATTCTGATATACTGTGTTTCTGCCATTGTGCTTGTTAATATGTACATAACTGCCCAAGACAGAAAGCCTTTCAGAGTTTATGGGGGTTAATTTTCATAATTGTCCAGTTTTCCGTTGGACTTCTGCAGTCCCCTACAGCGAATAGTTGCTTAGGAACCACTTCCTTCCTCCCATGGAGCCCCTTCGCTGGAGCTCTCTGCATGGTCGCTACTTATCCTTTTTTTCTTTTTTTTAAACCCTGCAGGGTTTAGTGTTCTGTGTGCTGTTCACCTAGCCCTATTTTAATGTTTGTTTCCAGGAGATTATTAGCATCACTTAGCTAACAGTTGTTTACTTTCATTGCTGAAGATCCAGATGGGTCCACTGCAGGGGATTAAGATTATAGGTATTGATAGCTTTGTGCTATAATCCAATTAAAGCATCACATTTCCTGCCTTCATTATCTCATAGAGGCGTGTTTTGTTCAAACTATATGATAGCAAACCTGCAACAGATTGCTCACATTCATTAAAACTGTGCTCGTGCTTGTCATGTTCGATCTAAGAGAAATCGCGTTATCACAGTTATTACTGAATTGCCTGGATACTAGTAAAAGATCACAGTTTGCAAGATGCCGTGAATGCCTAGGTGTCACAGCCCAACAGGTGTAACGGTGATATCACAGCAGAAGATGCTTTCAAAGATCATTTAAACCACGCTCACTTGAGTGGCTCAGCGTTCCTTTTCGCACATTGTGCCAGCAGTGTCACATTGGTTTGTACTTGAAAAAGATCCCGCTCACCAAATTTCACACTTTATAATGTGTGAGAATTTAAATGGCTAAAAGTTGTTGCTCTTCTGCATGTGCCTTTTAAAGCTGATACCTTAGGAAGCTGTTGCCTTCTTGCCTTTCTGACTGTATTGAATTTTAGGGATTTTTTTTCTTTTTCTGTTTGCTTACAGTCGGTTATAATATTTAGTTATATGTCAGCAAAGTTGCTATTTATATAGAATAACTAACTTTTAAAATGCTGTTCCCCTATACTCACTGCTAAGAAAAAGATCTGGATTTTTCCATTAAGTTTGAGTGACTCGCCAGTGCATAGTGTTTGTAACTGTGGCCAGAAATGCTGTTGAAAGTGAATCCACATGAACCACAGCAGTACACTCTCAGAACAGGAAAAAACCCTGTAATAAGAAAGCATTAGATTATAGTTAATGACAAATTATACTAAACATTAAATAATGACATTCATCAATAATGTAAATAACAATGTGCATATGTATGTAGATTTATCATCAGATCCATATACATCAAAATTTCCCACCATTTAAGTGTTTGTTCAAAAAGAAATCCCATTATTTAGATATAGATTTCTTAAGAAAGCAACAGCCATGCAAACTGCCCTCATGCCGTCACACATGCAAATTAGAAATGGATCAAATGACGCCCTGGCTCTGCTGCAATATATAAGAAATATTTAACAAGTTTTATAAAAAGTCATGAATGGTTGACTTCAAATAATTTGATATTGATTGTTGCTGAAGGGATTCATTCTGTTTCTTTATTTTACCAGATGGATGCAGTTGAATCAGCATAATTCATAAGTAATGGAGCCGTGCACAGAATGAATCATTACACCCCTACTGATGGTAATTAATTTTATTAATATTTAATGACCGACAAGAAAATGGTCTCACGCTGCTTTAAGTAGGGAAAGGATGGGAAGTGGAATACAAGTTTTAGTTTAATGGGGTCTAAAACTCTTATGCAATGAAAAGTTGAACTCTACTGATCAGACAGGCTCTTATTTATAACTATTTAGATCAATTACTTCTTTGTTTCCAGTAACACATCAGATGAAAATAATTAGCTACTGATTTATTAAATCATTTATTAAATGAAACATAAATAAAATATTTTCAAATTCCATTTAGTTTAGTCTGTAACATGAGACACACTGTAATAATTTCTAAACATTTGTTATAGTCAAGGTGTTTGCAATTAGCCTTCTGTCTCTCTCAAAGTTTATTAACCTTTGGTAAATTAGTCGGTTTAATTTCATAATACAAATTTTGAGCTTGTCAGTTTGGTGAAATGTACGTATAAATATGAAATGTGCCTCTATAATAAATGAAAGGCTGTGCGTGTGGGTGTGGATGTTGATGAGAGTTCAGCCAATTACACTCTAAGGTAATGGGAATCCAAAGAGTGGGAACGCTGAGTTTCAAGTCGTGCGGTGTTGATGTTGGATGGGCGGTGCCCATATATTTTCTTTCATAACCTCTAATCACACATGTAGTGAACAAAGGAAACCAGCAGCTGAAAGCAGCCCCCATGCCACTAAGGCTTCTTGAGGGCTGACAAACTTTTCTCCGCAGTAGAAAAATGTACTATGGCAACAGTTTACAAAGCTATTCAAGTAGGAAATCTCCTTAAAACAGTGAGTTGAGGCAGTCTGTATACATTAAGGCCTATGTGTATATTTAGCAGCTAATTCACTGACTTCTACCCTCAAAGTGTGTGAGAGTGCTACCAGATGTGGTTGTTTGAACGCAACCAGCTTTGTCAGTGTCTATTTAATCACTGCAGTGGTTACATGAAAGCAAGTGAATGATGACTTTCACTTTGATTATGAGCATTGGCTAATTCAGTTAGCATTAACTCTGCCCTGCACGCACAGCATGAGCATTTGCTGTTTATTATTGGTGCTATACTGTTACTGTGTTGAGTTTTCTCAAAACAGTGATCTTGTACAACCTGGGTAACCTGGGTTACCACCATTGTTTTGATGACGCTCCATCCATCCATTTTCTTTTGCTTATCCAATTCAAGGTTGCTCAGATTATTGCACTAGACAAAGCTAATCATTTTGCTGTATGTGAACAGCAAATGAATGCAATTTACATATATTTATAGCTCCTTCGGTTACTCAATTACATTTTCTTACTCATTATGCAAGCTTATCACTAAAGGAAAAAAATATTTTGAAAGAAAACTGCACTGGTTCTCCTCACTATTTC
>NC_135168.1:46336869-46339369 GCF_041146795.1 Maylandia zebra | reverse complement strand
CGTTAACGTGTTGGCCGTCTAGCCCCATGCACGGAGCGATCGGCGGTAGCTCGTTAACGGAGATTTGCCGTGTTGTGGCGTTAAGGTCATTTCAACGAGATTAACCTGAAAGCACTAGTGGGAACACAACGAATATGACTGCACATTTACACCGACATCATCCTAGTGCAAAGACAAGTGGAAGCAGAAAAAAAAGCAAGCATGCTACTAACCTTAGCCGAGTCATTTAGACAGCTGTTTAATATGCTGCTGAGAATATAGCCCAGAAGAAGCGGATAGTATAGCTTTTATTTTGGAAAGAGCCATTTCTCTGTAATAAACTCTCTTTTCCAAAGATGATTCCTCAATCAGATACAGGGCTTGCAATATCGCTAGCCTAACGTCCTGGAGCTAGCGATTTTTTTCAGTCGGGCTACCAAAATCTATCTCTTCCCTGCCCGTCGGGCTATTGTAGGAAGGAAAAATATATGTCAATGCTTTTGCATTCTTTCAGAAATGTAGCTGGGTAATTATGTCATTGGCATCGGTGAGCCACTGTCAATATGTGACATATTGAAATCGCGTTTGAATTTGCGCTTGTTTTTTTGCTTTCACTTTGCAATCGCGCGAACTGTGTATAGAGAGCGACAGCACTGATCTGTGAGTGATGATAATTTGTGCACCAATTCCTCTGACATCGTCTTATTAATCGTTAGCTTACTATGCAAACATGACAAGTGAAATCTCCCGCAGCTTAAACATGTGAGAGGTTGATCGCGCAGAGAATCGCTGAGCTTATGTGAGTGCGTGTGTAAAAGCAGCAGGATTTATATTTGACTATGATGACCTGGATGACTGAGAACCTTCACAGACAGATATATATTTTAGTTCTGCTGAGCCAAATAAGACAGGTCAGGGTGAAGAAGTGACAGCCAAAGAAAAGCTTACCACAAAACGGAGAAGTTATGACAAATCAGACTATAAGGCAAAAAGAAAGTGCAGCTTTATGGTTTCATGGACAAAAGAATTTCTGTGGCTGCAATATGACGAGCTAAATAACCAGGGCTGCACATAAGTGGTCCGCAGGTGCGCATTCGCTGTCAAAATAAAAAACATGCACAAGGGTTACGGTGTGTTCACACCGAACGCGATGGACGCGAATAAAACGCCCCAAACGCCCCTAATTTGACGCGTGTACAAGAAAAATCCATCGCGCGTCAAAATATCATATTTTAACGCGCGTGAACCGGAAATGTGGGAGGAATGTGGGAGGGAGTTGTGCCAGACCGGTATCTTTGCAAGATGGCAGCTATCGAGCTAGCGCTTGAAGAGAGAGTCTCCCTTCTCTATGTACTGTGGAGAGCAGAGCAGCAGCGTAAAAGACGTCCTCGCCGTACCTGGGTCCATCAGGTCCTCCAGAGGCATGAGCAGTTTGGTGAGTTTCACCACTTGCTCCAGGAGCTGCGCCTGGATGACGGCCGATTCCAGCGCTATCACCGTCGGCCAGTTTGAGGACCTGCTTTCCCTCGTTGGTCCCAGCATCGCCCGCCTAGACACCAACTACAGACGCTCAATCCCACCTGCAGAGCGCCTGTCCGTCTGCCTGAGGTTAGTAAAACTATTTAATACGGTAGTCCTTTATTGATATCTGTGCTAATATGCTAATCCATCCAGTTATACACTGCTAACATGGATGTGCTATGCTAACAGTGAATGCTGTCGGTGTTTACTGAAAGCAAACTGTGGTACAGAGACGACTCTTTATAATATTTCTAGTGATACTCAGAAGCTCTCATCAAGTCCCGATTTAATTCGATTTATGCTGTTATCAGTGTTTGAATGATAGCATGGCTGTGGTGTCACATCAATGTATGCGCTCGGTGTTTGCTGATATCAAACTGTAGCATTAGGACCACTGAGTTAACCTTGTAGTGATACTCACTCCTTTTTATTTAGACCTGGTTTAATTCTGGGATAGTTGAATATTTGTATATAATCCCTGCAGCTGTCAGACTCTATAGCAGGGGTCACAGCCTTTATTAAAACAGAGTTAGATAAAACTGTGAACAGTTTGGTTCATCTCTAGTTACATGGTTCTATCTTGATAAGCTGTCTTATCACAGATTAATTTTTCAAAAATATTAATGATTTAAGCAAGGAAAGGGCTACATGTCAACACACAACTCTTTATTTCTATTAATGTCTTACTTCATTCCTACCTGATTGACATGTTTAGGAATTATGAGTGATTGGCTCACTGTAGTTGTGAAAGTTGCAACCAATCAAATTATGATATGTTAAAGTTAAAACAAAACACAACTGTTTTAGATATTATCTAATATACATTTTGTAATTATCCTTATAATTACAAAATGTTTTATGTAAGATTTAAGTTTTGTGATTTATATCTGACATCACAAAAGTATTTTGGAATTTGAATAATGTATTTTGTAACTGCAGTACACATAATACTGATTTTGAACAATTTTGTCCAGGTTCCTTGTCACCGGGGACTCCTTCA